>NC_040023.1:33029337-33201169 GCF_000972845.2 Larimichthys crocea
TAAAGATAACAAAGACACGAGCAAGAGTGGCGCAGCAGCAAAAAGAAAGAGGAAGGAGTACAGGAAAAAGGGACGGCTGCAGAGGCAGACAAAGCCCAGAGAAGGGGAGGGACAAAGGGGAAGGAAGAGGGAGGGAGCGAGCTCGTGGGGGGAGGGACGGGTGAGGGAGGAGGAAAGGCGCCAGGAGGCCCGCGAGGAGCGGGGAGATGGCTGGAAGCGGGGGGTGAGCCAAACGCCGAGGAGCGGAAAGGAAAGATGAAGAAACAGGGGGCACCAAGGGCACAGGGCGAAAGACGCAGGCGGGGCGAGGCGGCCAGGGGGGGGGGGGGGGGGGGTGGCGGACGACCGCCGGGAAGAAAAGAAAGGCCCGAGACGACCCCGAACCGTGAGCACGCCCACGGGGCGCGGGAGGGATGGGTGGAGCAACGAGACAGGCGGGGGAGGGCGACGGGAAGCACCTAGAGGACGAGAAAGAAGGGAGAACTGAAAAACACCGGAGATGGATCAGGCAAATGAAGACGCTGTGATGGGAAACAGAAGAGTATTCCAGGTGATCACCAACAGCGGGACATGGTGCCATGAGGTCAACGGTGAAGAAAGCCCGCAACAGTCAAGTGGGTTTTCTCAATGTCGTTTGGGTACCTCGGATTTGTTCCATCCAGCCGCCAGCAGATTGTCGGTAAAGGAAAACAACACACAACGGGTTGGACTAAAAGCTGCAGGAGAAATGGTCAATCCTGAATTTCACAAATATAGATTTACCGACAATATACAGTTTAGCACAAACATACCTGTTGCTCTTATCATGGGCGGCAGGCAAGCACAGGACACAGAAAACTGCACGACAACACGATGAAGAGGATCATCATGTACTGGACCATGTTCAGAAGTTTACATCATGAAATCTATCATGTGCTGCGACGCGAGAACCATTAAAGCACAAGCACCACAGAGGGATAAGAGCTTTGGGTATTACTCTTATCGCTTCGACAAACAACAATTATCAGGTGTGAGGCGACTCCCTGTACTCCAAACAACCAGAAAAGTCAAAAGGAGACAAGAAGAGCAGGACTTGGTGGTGCTTCAGAGCGCCGCACAGACCCACAAAGGCGACCAGGAACAGGAACGCGCCCACAGCCGATGACAACCAGCCACCACGTTGATGCTGGAGACAGGGCCGAGCCATTTCCCCCAGGCTGCCACCGATCAGGAGCAGACTCACCACGGAGGAGGAAGAAATATACAATAATGTTGTGGTATGATCCGAGGAAGTGCGTTAAATGTCACCTTTCTAAGAAAGCCTGCCAAGTGACTGGTGTCAGGAGGGTTTTGTGCCGGTTGGAGTCACTGATCTGTGAGACATTAAACTGGTTACCACACGTTTATATTCAAACCATTCTCTCTCCATTTCAGCCTGACACCCAGACTCGAGACATTTTTTTGGCCACACACACAAAAAAAAAAAACTGCTTTTTCCAAATCTACAGTAAAATCCTAACAGCAGCGTCAGTCAAACATTTTCAGCTTCTTTTACTCAAACCTCTCGGCTCCTGGGCAACATAAAAAGCTTCCTGTCCTTAGGACGGAGGATGTTTAGGTCTGTGCAGCCGAATGAATGAAGGCAAGCTTTGTACAGCTGAAAAAAACAACAAAATTAATCATATTTTAGGGATTAATACAATTGTTGATGCTGTTCAGAGACGTGAAGGTGAAGAGCAGCACTCTTTGTGTAAAGATGCAAATATAAAGTTATCTATTATAAAATATCAGCTTTTATGAGAGGAACCCAGCATGAATTTAACAGCACATGAAAGAAATATTTACATAACATTTGATAAAACTGATTTCCATATCACCTTTATGGATATCACAAAAACAGCTTATATTTTGTTATTTACTCTGATGGTACATTCATATATTTTGTTTCTCGAGTAACTAAAGTAAGGAAAACGTTTGTTTTTTGTATTTATAAGTGGAAAACACCTAAAAAAAACTCGTTTCTACACCTAGAGATGAAATTAAATCTTGAACTGCAAAACTTGTTTTCATTATTAAATAATTTTACATTTCATTTCCACCGCTGAAGGTGTCTTCAGATGTTTTTTTTGTTGTCCAACCTATAAGCCAAAAATAGTTTTAGTTTGCTTTCACGATAAAGTCCATGTGGAATCAGCAAATGTGGCTTTTCTGCTTGAAAACTATATTTATTAATTAATATATGATATATATATATATATATATATATAATATATATATATATATATATATATATATCTATATATATTATATATAATAGCTGACCATTTGGACAACTTTTTGAAACTTGCAGAACATGCAGCTTAGCAAGTATCACAAGTCAGCAGAACATTTGTGTGGCTTTTTAGATTACAGAGAGCTCAGGGAAGTTTTTTCCACTTTAGAGGAAGTGGTTTCTTGTTTTTATGAGGGTTTTTATTTCCCTGGGTATTTCTATGATTGTTTCTCTTTAAGCGTTATTACTTATCCTAAATACGAAACCAATTAGGCGCAAAAAAAGGGGACTATCATCACCAGCAGCACCTGGCACCGCGCAGCTCCACAGCTCGGAACGCGTTAAACTAACAAAGTAAAGTTTGTGGCGCATTTCTGAGACAATAACAAGAGATACAGTTCAATTTAAAAGCCGATTCTCTTCTTTACCCCTCGGTTTAAGTTCCCATTGTTTAACAGCAGTGAATTCATACGTTACAACATAAAGTATATGGAGTGCGCAGAGTGCGTTCTTGGTGCAAACGAATCCGCCGCAAACCATCTCTGCTCACCGGGACAATCCTTTAGATAAATATATTTCTTTTTCTCTGAGCCTGTGTCACTGTGTCGCTCTGTGGTTCTTCAGGCTGCTTGTCCGCAGGTAGAGAAAGCTACAGAGCGTTTCCGGACAGATCCTGCTCGCTGATTTGTCAGTTTTACGCATGACTCATTATTCTCCTTCCTGCGGGTAATTGCTTTTCTGTGCCAAATACAATGACCGAGTCACTGTAGGTTAAGGTTACTTAAAACTCTGCACTTCATGTTTATAACGGGTAGAGGGGAACACACGGGACATATATATTCAAATAAAACAATTATTTACATAGTTTTATGACCTGGTAAAAGATTTGTTTACTTTACTGAATTCCAGGTGGCTCATTCTCACACATTATGACTGTCCCCTCAGTTCCCTCTTGTGGTTTACAAATAGACACTATAAATGTCTCAATAGGGGCAAAGACAATAATTAAAAGTGTAAATCAAAAATGTTATTGGGTGCAGTATGTATTTTAATTTCCTTCTGTCTGTTTACTTTGTTTTCTAGATGTTGTGTGTTATGAGTTTCTGCTTCACACAGGAGACTGGACGTCCTGTATATATCATATCTGTTTCACGTTGTTATGCAATTGTTTTTGTGGCAACCTTCCTGTTTATATACAGATATATGTCTGCATCTTAGTACAGTGCTACGCCCATGTATCTGTACAACACACTATTTTTTGTTTGTGTTTGTGTAGTTTGTTAAGTATCATATCATCAGTATCATCATTTATTTTATTTCTTTTTTTCTGTTTCTAGTATGTCTTAGTTTGTTTCTGGTTTATTTAGTCATTTCTAATTCAGTGTGGGATCAATAAAGTGGATCTTGTTAGTTTTTGTACTAATAAAAGTGTCAGCTGAGTTTAAGTTGAGGATTAAAGGTGAAAATGTGTCTATGTACTCTATAGTTTTAGTTTGCCATCTGCTGGAAAAATGATGTCACACCACATTAGGCCAAAAAAGGTCAAATCTATCTAAGTTTGTCACGTCCCTCGCTCCGACGTATTAAAGAGATGATTCCCTGTCAACACGCAAATAAGAAACATCAGTGATGACTCGGCCTCAGCTTTACTCTCACACAAACGATCACACATCAGTCCTCCAACCCCCAAAACCCAGTACTTTCTTTAGTCTTACAACATTCTACCAGAAAAAGAAGACAGCAAAGTCATGTAATTATTCAAGTTCCTCTGTCTGGTGCAAGCACGCCGAATATCCTGTGTTTGAACCGCTGCTGTGGTTTTAGTCTTAGAGGAGGTGATCAAAAAATGGAGGAAGAAGTGAATTACGCGACGGTTGTTTTTCAAGGCTAAAGGTATTTCAACACATGCTCGATAATGTAATATAATATATGTTTGGTGTTGTACTTTGGGGGTGTGGCTGCTGAACTGAGGACAATGCTGGTAAGTAACTAAGTATGCTGGCTCTAGTATTTAAGTACAATTTGAGTACTTGAGGTACCTGCTACTTTAAACTTCTACCACATTTCAGTGTGACTTTTTACTGCCACTACATCTATATGATATATGTTACAACGTTTAAGTGCTGCCTACACAGTGATACATCAGATATTAAAATCATGAATATAGTGAGTAATATTTGACACCTTAAACTGATAATATTTTCTTCAGTAGGAAAGAATCCTGTATTGTTACATCAAGTATAAAGAATTTAACACTTCTTCCACACTGGCTTTAAGGAGGTCTCTGCTTATGTCCATGTATGATTACCACACAGTATGCTCAACTTCCATTAGCCGGTAACTTGAGTAAAATCACTATTTTGATAAACCTTTTAATTTGTTTAAAGTTTATTGAATTCAGAATCAGGCCCAGTGTTTCTCACTCACTCCTTATCTATGACCCGTGACGTTTGTGGCTGCAGTATTTCCAACTTTGCAAACATTCAAATTGCTAATTGCTTTCAGGGTCTTTGGGAAACTTTAGTGTGAGGCATTTTCGTCTTCTAACATGGCCATGTGGAGGTTTCATGGAGTCCAGCGTATGTCTGAGGTCACTGTAGTGTGAAAACATGTTGTGTTTAGGAAATCAAGCACCGTTCTGATCATTACTATGGTAACTAAGAGGATAGGGGTATCCTACTAGGCTTGACACCACAGATAGGTACAGGTGTTGTCTGATAGCAGAAACATATTCAGTATTCATTGCTCCACCACAGACCAGGAGATGATTTTTGATTTTGCAGACAAACCACAAGATCTGGAAAATAATCTATCGAGGCGAAGGCTGGAGAGCAGGAACGGATACCAAACCTGTCTTACCAGGTTTATGTGATTTACCATAATTTAAAAAAAAAGGTTAAATATTTAACTAATTTGTTATGAATTAATTCAATAAATGAACTGTTTTCTGGTCTCAGTACAAAATAAACAGAAAGCTCGAGTGTCTACTGCGCTTCATCTGGTGGCAGCAGGTTTGGGGATTATCTGTGTGATCCTGGTGTGTGCATCCGTCCTCCTCACTATCCACTGTAAGTCTATTTTCAAGGACTTTCAAGGCGAGTGACACATACCAAGTGAGTGCAACATTAACAGTTTTCTTCCCTGCTGCAGTTAACGGAGTCATATCAGAGCAGAGCAGACCAAACACCAATTTAACAGAGCAGATCATCAGCTGTGGACCGGAAAGACGGACTTACAGGACAGACAGAGGAGCTGAGCAGAGAGAAGGACGGACTCAACTGGACCATCGGATCATAATGGAACATGAAATATTCCCAGTGAAAGCCTTCTGCCCACAGAAAGGTGGACAACATGGTAGAACGTTTCATAACTTTTATGGTGTTAGATAACTTTTTATCTACTGATTATTGTTTTAGATCACTGTCTAATTCTTATGTTTTGATCTGTCAGAATTGGACTTTCTGGCCAAAAAATGTCTCAATTGAGATTATAACAGATGATAGATGATAACATCTATATGTACTTGAAAGTGAGCATGAACCGATTTTTGTTGTCTTGTTTCACAGTGTGTAAACCTTGTAAGGACGGCTGGCTGCTGTTTCAGCCAAAGTTTTACTTGTTTCATGAGCCTTACTATTGGAAGACTTGGAGGAAAAGCCGTAAATGAGCAAAGGGATGAATGCAGATCTGGTGTTTTGAAAGCCAGGAGGAACAGGTAAATTAAATTGGAAATAAATCTGTATTTTCTTCCCCATCTATAAAGACACATGATCACGTGAAATAATTGATAAAATTTCTAAATATTTGTTAACTTTTCTCTATAAATGTCCTAAAATCTGCCTAAACTCCTTTTTAAGCATTTATCAACAACCACACAAAAGAAAGCTCATATGCAGATATGGCTATGGATCGGCTTGAGCAACAAGGATGTAACGAACACGTGGATGTGGGTAAATGGAAGCAATCTTCTGTGACGTAAGTGCAGAAACATATCCAAGTTGTAACTCTGAAAATTTGAACCTCAGTGAGTCATGACCACAGTAATGTATCATTACTCTGAACACAGCTGGGGCTTCTGCCCGTCCTGTCTTTCAGCCCACTAAGCTCTCACAGTAACAGATTTTTTTTCACCTCTGTCATTATGTTCATAGAGACTGCTGAGCCCGGTTACATTGCTCACTTGCGCAGCTCTGGTTCTAGCCGACACTGGCTCTGCTCCCATCAGCACTTGCTCACCTCGGGCCCGAAACCTCTATTTACAGTCTTTGTGCCAACTAAGCAACATAACAGTTATTGACTATACTGTAGTTTTATATTTAAACGAGTGTAATATCAATCTCTCATCTGCCTCTTTGCAAGAAAGTAAATAAGCGTATTTCCCCAAAATGAACACTCGAATTGATATCATGTGACTTGTTTCCTTCTCAGGTACTGGAAGACAGAAGAAGCTGGCAATAGGGATCTTGTACTCAGATTCTGGCACGTGCAGCCCCTCTGGCCAACTGGCAGAAAACAAGGTGCAACAGAAAAGCGCTGGATTGTGAAACAAGAGTCTTGTCAAAGAATCAGCTGCATTATCCTGATTGATTAATTAACATTTATAGACATGTATCTATCTACATAAGCGTTGTTTTGTCAAAACTGATGTATGGTGTATTTCCTGCTCTTCTTTTGTTGTCTTTTCTAATTTATTGCAAGTATCCATTCCTACAAAATCACCTTTGAGTTAAATATAGGCCTGAATATGACAATATATTAAATGTAAGAACACAAAAAGAATAAAACTCACCTTTGTGCTTCGTGCTGGCTAAATGTCATCTGTTTACTGAATATTTGTGGAAACCCATGTGTTAGGTTAGCAGAGAACAACAGAACAGTCAGTGGTGGATGCGGGTATTATTTATTGTATTCTTGTTTCATAAAGCAGCAAGATATCTTAAAAACAGAGTATTTGATGGACAGAACATGTCTTTAATGGTGAGAACACACAGAGTTATGACTTGTCTATCAGTCTATAGCATAGAGACCACATTACATTTTCATTACAGGTGATTTGTTTCGACCTATAGAGTAGCTTAATACAGTTACCCAGTTAAAAGCACATACTTACTTTTTTGAGACCACGTATCGAACAGTTCAATGCACATACTGTATTGTTGCACCCCTAGTGTTTTCAAATAAATATTAATATTTTGACTTCAACTACTCCTGAATAGTGTGCTCCTGTGTGGGTGGAGTGTATGGAAATGAAGCTTGAAATTTTTTTGCTTCTTTAAAAAGCAAAATTCAAACTTTTGTTTTTGCCATAATGTATGATTTATCAAATCTGGATATTTGTAACAGGCCAGTGTATCCAAGTCATTGAACTGTTTACTAGACTCATGAAAGAACATGTTTTTGTATTTTTTTAACATGAAAACATAAGTACATTCAGTTAATACAAAAACAAACAAACAAAAAAGATTGGATAAAATATCAGCCAATTTATGTGGAAGAATTAACCCATCACATGAACCTTTGTGAAGTTAGTCCAATAGTACCCAGTAGATTTGGTGGTTTTCAACCCACATTATTACGGTGTAGTAGACTAACAGTAATCTATTGTTCAAATGCTGCCATCTGGTTCTGAATAACTTTCCCCAAAGCTGGTTTATGGTTTATTTTCTGAAAGTTCTTCTTCCTCCTGCACAAGTCGCTCCTCCCTCTCCCTAAACGAAATGGAGTAATGGCAACATTTAAGACAAACACGTCTGACACAATTCCTGTTTGTGAAGAAACACTACCTCCTTATAATTTATGAAGAAGATGTTCATTCTCTCTCACACAGTTTTCTTTATGTAACTTTTAGTTCTGATCACTTGAGAAAGAGAAAAATTATCTTTAAAAGAAAAAACATGATATGATGTAATCAAACAGAGCAAACATAAGCCTGCCCCCAACCTCAGGCCCCTAGTCGGGTTTTCAGATTTGATCTTTAAAACACGACAACCCAACATAACATTTCAACCTTTTCTCTTCTCTTGTCTTTTTTTGGCTGGGTTTCTAGTTTTTCTGTGTCTGCAGAAGCAACTACTTCTACTTTCCAGCCCTAAAAAATTGTTTATCTCTATTCATCTCTTTATGACTGTCAACAGTCAGTCTTTCATAAAAGGCTAAAATGCATTGACCCATCCAGTTGACCTGTCAGAATACACATGCACTGCACAGGATCACACATAGTGGCAGACGCCTAAACACACAGATTGCAGCGGTGGGCAGATGTTAGAGAGGGTGCTTTGCTCAAGGGCACCTCGGCCGTGGCAAGGAGGTGGCTGACACCCCACCAGCTGTCAGTTCACCTTCAAGATTGGGACGACTCTACCACTGAGCCACTTCACAGAAGTATACGGACATCTTTTGTAATGACTGACCACAAAAGCACATTGCACCGTCTCAACATTAGCCTGACATCAGTAAAGATGTGTCATAATCGAGCCTCTGTTGGAATATGATAGAGAGAAGAGGAAGCTCTTGTTTGTTCTCCATGAGGTGGTGTCACTTTTTGAACATTAGCTGCAGGTTTTGTTCATTCCTGTCCTCAGCACTGAAAGGAAATCTGTCGTACTGTCGGCTAAGAGTTTTAAGGATGGAGGAAGAAATCAGTTATCTACAGTGGTCTTTAAAAATCGGGATGAGCCTCCAAAGGTACGTGACTCGGTCAGTTTTTAAAAAAAGAATTTACCCTCATCCTCTCATCATTTGTTATTACTGTCATCCAGAGAAAAAGCCGGAGGAGCCGCCAGTTTATTCTGAAGTAAAACTTAAAGGGACTGCTGACTGTGCCAGGTAAGCTGTAATATATGTTGTGGGTTTCATTTCTTAGTTAAAATACACATTTGGTAACAATACGTGGCTATAGATTAAAAAAAAAGATTTCAAAACATCAATATTTTTCATTAATCATCACAAAAGTGATTATAAGAATATGTTACATCATCATTTGATATTATTGTCATCCAGAGAAAAAGCCGGAGGAGCCACCAGTTCACTCTGAAGTAACACCTAAAGGGACTGCTGCTACTGTACCAGGTAAGCTGTAATATATGTTGTTTGATTTGTTTCTTAGTTAAAATACAAATATTTGGTAACAATACATGGTCTATAATGTTAAAAATGATTCACAACATCAAAACATCAATATTTTTCATTAATCATCACAGAAGTGATTGTGAGTATGTTACAATAAATATCAGTCATAAGAAATAAGTGCAACCATGATAAAGTTGATAACAGATCACTTAATTATAACTACAATACTGATTTTAATAGAGTTTTGGCACCAGAAGCAGATAGTAAAGAGGAAGCACACCCTCGCCTCTGTGCGTTGGCTGTGTGTTTGGGGATACTCTGTGTCTTCCTGAGGGGACCATCACTGCCGTCATCTACAGTGAGTTTCATTTCAACACGTCTCTATGTCTATTGAAATAAAGAAATAGCAGCTCATGTCACATTTAGACCAACAGAGACTGACTGACTGTCTGCCTCTCATCTTCGTCGTAGTGAGTGTGATAGTGGACGAACAGGAGGCAAATCTCAGCAACCTCACGGCAGAAAATCAGCAGCTGATCATGGCGAGGAGCATCTTACAGACAAAGACAGACGAGCTGAGCAGAATCACGAACAACTTCAACTGGACCCTGAACACCATCCTGAAATATGACAACTTTCCAGTAAATGAATACTGCCCAGAAAAGAGTAAGTGCATCTGTCTATATCTGAGCACTATTAGCTTGATTCCCACAAACTGCATAAAACTAAATCATAAATCAAAACTACAAAAACAGCTATATTAAAAAAGTATCAACGGATAAGATCATGAGGGCATGTAGCACTGTAGCGCTACATTATGTAAGCATTTTGTAATAATCTGCCACATTTTGTAATAAAACTAGTGGTACTTCTCTAGTGGCAACAGTAGAAAAACATAAACTTCTCTTAAAACAACCGGTATTTATGTACAATAAAAGATAATCAGCCTGAAAATGACTAAACTATGTACAACAGACACTTCCATACTTTACATCATATCTTTAAATCATGTCTTTCTTTCCTTCTTCTCTCTTTCTTTTCTTTCAAGTCGCAAAACATGAGTTACTATTTCTTCCAGTAATATGCAATATGTAACAACTAATTACAAAATGCGACAAAGTTGTGTTCAAGAACTGTATTACAAAATGTGGCAGATTATTACAAAATGTGGCGCTACGGGGCTCGTATATGAATGCAGGTAAATGTCAAAAAGCTGATAAAAAGCTCGTCATCACATGAGAGACTGCATATACTCCACCTGTGTTTAGGGATGGGAATTGATGAGATTTTTACGATTCCGATTCCATTATCGATTCTGCTTAACGATTCGATTCTTTATCGATTCTCATTTGGGGGAAAAAAGGAGAACAAACAGTTTGATCAGCATCATCTAGAGGAGGTAGTGAACTGGATCGAGTACTAGTACAGCTGCCAGACTATGAGCCAGCCAGACTCTCTCTCATCATGGTCATCTTCTAAATGTAACGCAGAAGGCATTCGTTTAATGTTAACTGTTATATCATGTTTTAAAAAGAAGCACATCGCGCTAACATGGTAGGCAGTGTGTTACACTCGACATTCATTTAACAATATTGCATGCAATGTTTCTGCATGTTGGTCGTGTTCCCTCCTGACGCTGTTATCTCCACTTTGCAATGATTGCAAGTCACCCTGTTGCCGTCTGTTTTGGTAAAATGCAGCCAAACTTTGGAGCGTTTGAACCGAGTGGGTGACATTGTTTACTACTGACTGCACTGCACGTGCCAAACTTGCATAAGTTACATGGTGTAATTTGTCATGCTTGCTGGAATCGAGCGTGCGTAACTTCTTGCGGAAGTTGCGTGACGTAATTCGTGCTTTCCTGAATCGATAAGAGAATCGTTAGATAAACTGCCAAACGATTCCGTGGTCTCGATTCCCATCCCTACCTGTGTTGCTTTCCATATGGACTGTTTACCAGCATGCAACCAAAGCCCGCTCAGACATGCTCTTCATCTGTCTAACTATATCTGTTCATATGTAACGGTGACAGTGATGGTTGCTATCAACAGCAGGATTTTCTAATTGTGTAAAATTAACTTTTCCTTCACAGTTTACCTTAAATTTAAGCCCAATTTAGCACTTCAAATAACATCTGCTCCTGTTCTGTTTCTGTTTTTAGAGTGTCAGCCGTGTAGGAAAAACTGGATTCTGTTCCAGGAAAAGTGCTACCTGATTGACCTCAGAGACTCTCCTTGGCTGACGTGGGATGGGAGCCGAAAGCACTGTCAAAATTTCAATGCAGATCTGGTTGTTATTGATAGTCTGGAAGAACAGGTGAGTTATTCCGTTTTAAAATTTCAGTTTTTGCATTGCAACTTTAACCTGTGACTTTAACTTTAACATATTTGACCTGCCGTGACTTACAGGAGTTCATCAGTAATCACAGCCAATTCTATTATGACAAATATCATGGATACTGGATTGGCTTATATAAAGATCCTAATGAATCTTCTAATGACCAAAAGTGGCTCTGGATTAATGGACGTAATGACACTCTAAAGTAAGAATAATTTTTTTACTAAATATTTGAATTTATTTATCTCAGCCTTGTGAGTGAGTATGAGTATTAAAGTCTGAGATGCTTGTTACAAATACCGAAAATGAACTTTTCATTTTGAAATAAACAAATAAACTAGTTAATGTTCCACTTCGTTGAATAACGATCTTCTCACAGCAGATGTGTTATTAAGGTTACCGATATGTTCATGTTCTGTGATTGAAGGTACTTGTTGCAGGAACAGGACATTGGTACCCCTGGTCCATGTGTGATGGTGATCCCCAAAAAAAATCCTTCAGCCAGCTGGGACACAGCAGACTGTATAATGCAGAACAGATTCATCTGTGAGATGGACCCTGTGATATGGCCTAATTAGTTACTGCAGTCTTCATGTTGGGTACAAAATATTATTTCCAAAACAGGAAAATTGGATCATTTTGTCTACCTGTACTGTGTTGTATACAAAGTTGTGTGATTATGTATATTTTTAGGTGTTTTTGGTGTCTTTTGGAACAGAAATCTAGTTTGAATGAAGCTGTAAAACATGTAACTCTAAGAAATGATGACAAAACAAGACAATATCTCTTAGCAGGGGGGTAAATATAGACAGTGCGGGCAGTGAAGTCACACTGGGGGCCCGTGAAGCTGCAGGCAGCAATGTGTTTGGTGGAGTGATTCAGATTTCCACCTTAAAAATAAGTAAAAAATAGTGCCATCTGCTATATATGTTCTAAAAAAGTCTTGTATTGTTGCACCCCTAGTGCTTTCAAATAAATATGTAATATTTTTGACATCAACTACTCCTGAATAATGTGCTCCTGTGTGGATGTTAGTGTATGAAATGAAACTTGAACATTTTGTATTTTGCTTCTTTAAAAAGCAAAATTCAAACTTAAAAGTGTTTTGTTTGTTGCATATATGTATGATTTATCAAATCTTTGATATATTTTGTAACAGGCCAGTATATCCAAGTCATTGAACTGTTTACTAGACTCATGAAAGAACATGTTTTTGTATTTTTTTAACATGAAAACAATAAGTACAATTCAGTTAATACAAAAACAAACAAACAAAAAAGATATGGATAAAATATTCAGCCAATTTATGTGGAAGAATCAACCCATCATATGAATCAGCTGTTGACTAAATATTCAACCCATCTTACATGAACCTTTGTGAAGTTACCCAGTAGATTCGGTAAGGTGGATGTGTGCATCTTCAACCAATACCGTGCGTGGCTAGGCATAACCCTGGGTGGAGTCCCCCGGCAGTCTAATCCTATGGCAGCATAACTAAGGGATGACCTGAGCCAGCCCTAACTATAAGCTTTATCAAAAAGGAAAGTCTTAAGTCTATTCTTAAAGGTGTTGACCGTGTCTGCCTCCCGAACCCAGAAAGGTAGTTTGTTCCACAGAAGAGGAGCCTGATAGCTGAAAGCTCTGGCTCCCAATCTACTTTTGGAAACTATAGGAACCACAAGGAACCCAGCGTCCTGACTGAGAGCGCAGTGTTCTAGAGGGGTAGTAAGGTATTATGAGCTCTTTTAGATATGATGGTGCCTGACCATGAAGATGGCAACATTTAAGACAAACACGTCTGACACAATCTCCTGTTTGTGAAGAAACACTAACCTCCTTAGACTTTGTAGTATATTTTCTTCTAAGTCTCCTTGCCCTCGGTTCCTCTTTCATGGAAGTGCAGTGTTGGCAGTGTGCCATGTGTTGTATGTCCACACTGGAATGGTTTACGACTTTTGGAGGATGTTTAAGGAAAGGATGTCTACACTGAATGGTTTATGACTTTTGGAGAGTATGTATGTCCTTGTGTGTTGTGCTTTTTTTTTTTAGGAAAGACAGTATGCAGGCCCTCTTTAGAGTTGCTTATGTATGCATTCTTGGGGATATAAGACCTAGCCCAAAAGGAGGAAGGAAGAAGGATTGGAAGAACTATTGGGACAATTTGGCACGAGGCTTGGAAGAGATGCATCTCAAACTCACTTGTTTCTTTGAATAAAGTCCTAATTATTCAAATCAAGAAGAGTTGCAGTTCTTTTCTTTTCAAGTATCCACAGACCGACTTCGGCAGCCACAGAAAAACCACGACAACTTTATGAAGAAAGATGTTCATTCTCTCTCACACAGTTTCCTTTATGTAACTTTTAGTTCTGATCACTTGAGAAAGAGAAAAAATTATCTTTAAAAAACAAATATTTAAAACATGATATGATGTAGACCGGAACGCAGTGAACGGAGTGCTGCTTGGGTATTGCAAAAAGTGTATCCCTCAGGTGCTCTTCAGTCAGGGAAATCCATAAAATATTGCAAACAGAAAACTGAGGCACTCATGAGGGTAAGATTACTTAAAATGCCTTAATGATACATGGCTAATCTATTAAAAGTGTGTCTACGCGTTTCAGCCAAACTGGCCTTCATCAGGACAAGAGTGAAATGTTTGTCAGACAGCTCAATTCACAGTTAAATAGATAATTACAGACAGCTGCTCAGTGTGAGCAGGTAGGAGGTCACATGACCTGAACAGCATGACCTGCCAATGACAAAGCAGAGGGTGAAAGACTCTGTACAGAAAGAAAAAAATTAAAATCAGAGTCAATAAATCAGCATTGCACATCCAAGCATTACACAGTCAATTCAACAAATCAAAAAATGCATACAATATAAATATTGAGCCCAATAAGAGACCGAGGAACCGTCATCAGAGTCAATCATAAAGGACAGCAAAACACACCAATAATCACAAAATACAAACATACCCCTCACAGAAAAGGAGGAAAAGTTGAGTTCTCCATTCAACCCTGGATAATGAGTGGCCTTTAATGTATATATCCAGAATAACTCTCTTTGCAGGATCTTTTGAGTCTATCTCCTCCCTGATAGTCTCAATAGTTCTATGCCTGATATCTTTAAAGATCACAACTACCATGATCTTACATCTTTGTAATGGACACGCCATGGGGTCTGTGGGTTACCAGTTCTTTAATGGCGCATGCTTATGTTCTGCCAATCTTGCCTTCAGTTACGCTTTGTTCTCCCAATGTGAAGCGTCCCCACGGCACTCAAGTCTGTAAACAACATAAGAGGTATTGCAATTTATAAATGTATTTATGTCAAATGTATGACCAGGTACCTCAGTAAAATAATTGGCATTTATCATATTGCTACAGTGATTGCAATGTCCACAGCTGTGATTACCTTTTAAGGTTAAAGCCAGGTTTTTCTGTGATACAGGAGGGAGATGAGACTTTAACAGTTTGTCTTTCAGAGTAGGAGCTCTTCTGAAGTAATAGTCGGAGAATCTGGAAGAGCTTCTCTAAGAACACTATCACTTTTCAAAATGTCCCAATTGCTTTGACAATTTGTTTAATTGCCTATACTATTGTCCACTGTATTGTGTCACAAATATACCTGATCAGAATTTTGTGTTCTTTCTGTTTAGGGGCTAACAGTGTTCTCTAGGGAGACATTTTGCTTTGTTGTAAGCTCTGAATATAGTTTTATGTTGATACTCTCTTGCCTTAATCTCTGTCTATCTTAGAGCATTTTTTTCATAATCTTCTTCTGAGTCCCATATACGTTTCAGTCTCTGTAACTGACCAAAAGGAATATTATTTGTTAACCAAGGAGGATGAAAACTATCTGCTCGAAGATGTGTTGGGGTCAGTTGGTTTTCTGAAGATGGAGGTATGTAAATCTCCATTGCCATCTTTGGAGATTTTTAGGTCTAAGAATTATTTCAGATGGGGAGAAATCAAGACTAAGTTTTAGATTTTTATTAGTGTTTATTTAAATATGAATGAAATGAAAGAAGATTCAGTTTTTGAACCTGCGAGTAGTAAAAGATATCATCAATATATCTTCCCCACCAAATGATTTTATCCAAAAAAACATTAAGGTCAGAGTAAACAAACGTTTCTTCCCATACTCCCATAAACAGATTTGAATAGTTTGGTGCAAAACAGGCTCCCATTGCTGTACCTTTTCTTTGTTTATAAAATTGATTCTGGATAGAAACCATGCCAAACCATACACATGTAATCATTGGTAGTTGTGACTTTAAGATATCAGGATAGAACATATTGAAGGAGTCTACAGGGAGGAGATAGCTCAAAAGACCCTGCAAAGGAGTCATTCTGGATATAAATCTAGCCCTCATTATCCAGGTTGAATGGAGAAACTCGATTTTCTCCTTTCTGTGGAGTGTATTTTGTATTTTGTGACTATTGGTGTGTTTTGCTGTCCTTTATGATTGACTTCTGATGACGGTTCCTCGGTCTCTTATTGGGTCAATATTTATATTGTATGCATTTTTTGATTTGTGATGACTGTGTAATGCTTGGTGTGCAATGCTGATTTATTGACTCTGATTTATTTTTTTCTTTTTTACCGAGTCTTTCACCCTCATGCTTTGTCATTGGCAGGTCCTGCTGTCAGGTCATGTGACCTCCTACCTGCTCACACTGAGCAGCTGACTGTAATTCTATTTAACTGTGAATTGAGTGTTCTGACAAACATTTCACTCTTGTCCGATGAAGGCCAGTTGGCGAACGCGTAGACACGCTTTTAATAGATAGCCATGTATCAATAAGGCATTTTAAGTAATCTTACCCTCCCGACTGCCCAGTTTTCTGTTTGCAATATGATATGATGTAATCAAATCAGAGCAAACATACGCCTGCCCCCAAACCTCAGGCCCCTTCTCTTTTTTCCCTTCACTGCAGAACAAAGCAGCACACCGGCTGCCAACGGTCTCCCCTCTATTGTGGATATGAGTATATAAGACCATCCACCTCCTTCATGTTTCATTTATTTTGTTTATGGAAATAAATACATTGAACGTCACTGGATTCCTGGGTGTTTTTCAAAAACTTAACCTGTCCATCTGTGCTGGTGCTGAAAGGGAGCACGTCGGAAAGGTTGTACCTTTTAGTGCCGTACTATGATTAGCCGTGTTCTGATTTTGATCTTTAAAACACGACAACACCAAACATAATATTCAACCTTTTTCTTCTTTGTTTTTTTGGCTGGTTTTCTAGTTTCTGTGTCTGCAGAAGCAACTACTTACTTTCCAGCCCTTAAAATAATTGTTATCTTCTTTCATCTCTTTTATGATGTCAACAGTCGCTTTCTATAAAGGCTAAAATGCATTTGACCATCCCGTTGGCACCTGTCGAACACACATGCACATGTCACAGGATCACACATAGTGGCAGACGCTAATACACACAGATGCAGCGGTGGGAGCTGTTGAAGAGGGTTCTTGCTCAAGGGCACCTCGGCCGTGGCGGAGGTGGACTGACACCCCACCAGCTGTCAGTTCACCTTCCGATTGTTGGACTTCACAGAAGTATACCGAACTTTGTAATGACTGACCACAAAGCAGAAGAGGCAAGCTCTTGTTTGTTCTCATGAGGTGTGGTGGTGTCACTTTTTGAACATTAGCTGAGGGTTGGTTTTTGTTCATTGTCCTCAGAACACTGAAAGGAAATCGTCGTACTGTCGGCTAAGGTTTTAAGGTGGAGGAAGAAATCAGTTATCTTACAGTGGTTTTTAAAAATCGGGAGAGCCTCCAAAAGGACGTGACTCCGGTCAGTTTTTAAAAAAAGAATTTACCTTCATCCTCTCATCATTTGTATTATGTCTCAGCCAGAGAAAAAGCACGGAGAGCCGCCAGTTTATTCTGAAGTAAACTTAAAGGGATGCTACTGTGCCAGGTAAGTGCTAATATATGTTGTTGTTTATCTTTTTAGTTTAAAATACACATATTTGGTAACAATATTGGTCCTATAACGTTTAAAAAAAAAGATTCAAAACATCAATATTTTTCATTAATCATCACAAAATGTATCAAGAGTATGTTTCATCATCATTTGTATTACTGTCCTTCAGAGAAAAACCGGAGGAGCCGCCCAGTTATCTGAAGCAGTAACACTAAAAGGACTGCTGCTACTGTACCATGAAGCTGTAATTATGTTGTTTGATTTGTTTATCGTTAAAATACACAATATTTGGTAACGATACGTGGTCTATAATGTTAAAAACATTATTCACAACATCAAAACATCAATATTTTCATTAATCATTCAAAGTGATTATAAGAGTATGTTTACCATAAATATTGGTCAACAATAAGTTCCACGTGGTTCACTCCTGAACCATGATTAAAGTTGATAACAGATCACTTAATTATAAATACAATACTGTTTTAATAAGTTTTGTCACCAGCAAGCAGATAGTAAAGAGGAAGCAACCCTCGCCTCTGTGCGTTGGCTGTGTGTTTGGGGGATACTCTGTGTCTTCTGGTGGGGACCATCACTGCCGTCATCTACAGTGAGTTTTATTTCAACATGTTATTGTCTATTGAAATAAAGAAATAGCAGCTCATGTCACATTTAGACCAACAGGTCTGCTCAGGTGTCTTCTACCAACAGAAAAAAAATACAATATATAACTTTTTAAACTAATTTACTTTTTATTTTGATTTTTACTTTGTTTGTGTTTTATGATCCAATATGACCTGAAAAGCATGAGGCTTATGGAAAAATAACTTCTCTGATGACACCAAACACCACTAATCGACTGACCTGACTGTCTTGCCTCTCATATCTTGTCGTAGTGAGTGTGATAGGGACAAAACAGGAGGCAAACGCTCAGCAGCACATCACGGCAGAAAATCGGCAGCTTGATCGTGGCGAGGAAATCTTACAGACAAAGACAGACGCTAGCTGCATGATAGTGGACGAACAGAAGGCAAATCTCACCAACCTCACGGAAGAAACATCAGCAGCTGATCGTGGCGAGGAGCATCTTACAGACCAGAGAAGACAGCTGAGTGTGATAGTGGAACGAACAGAAGGCAAATCTCACAACCTCAGGCAGAAAACTCAGCGCTGATCGTGGCGATGGGAGCTTCTTACAGACAGCAGACAGACAAGCTGAGTGTGATAGTGGACGAACAGAAGGCACAATCTCACCAACCTCACGGCAGAAAATCAGCAGCTGATCGTGGTGAGGAGCATCTTACAGACAGAGACAGACAAGCTGAGCAGAATCAAAAGACCAAGTTAACTGGACCTGAAACCCATCTGAATTTGACAACTTTCCAGTAAAGAAAAACTGCCCAGAAAAGTAGAGTAAGTGCATCTGTCTATATCTGAACACTATTATCTTGATTCCCAGCAAACTGCATAAACCTAAATCATAAATCAACAACTACAAAAAACGCCTATATTGAAAAAAGTATCAGCGGATACATGATCAATGAGGGCATGTGAGCGCTTACATTGTAAGCATTTTGTAAAAAAACTAATACAGCTTCTCTAATGGCAACAGTAGAGAAAAACATAAATCTCTTAAAACAACCGGTATTTATGAAACAATTACAAAGATAATCAGCCTGAAAAATGACTAAACTATGTACAACAGGACACTTCCATACTTTACATCATATCTTTAAACTATGTCTTTCTTACCTTTCTTTTCTTTCTTTCTTTCTTCTTTCAAGTCGCAAACATGAGTTACTATTTCTTCCAAAAAATGTCCATATAATTGTGAAATGTCCATATATATGGCCATGTGCCTCAACAAAAACCCAGGCCCTCATCATTGCTATTCTTTCCTTTCATCATAAAAAAGTGCAATATGCGGGGCGGTCGGTTGCGTAGTGGGTTAAGCAGCCGCCCCGTGTGTGGAGGCTTATAGTCCTCGCTGCAGCTGCCCCGGTTCGACTCCCGCATCGGACGGCCCATTTACTGCGTGTCACTCACCCCTGCTTCCTTTCTATCTTCAGTGTATCATAATAAAAAAGGCCACAAAAAAAAATTAAAAAAAAAAAAAGGGCAATTATGTAAACGCTTATTACAAAATGCGACAAAGTTGTGTTCAAGAACTGTATTACAAAATGTGGCCGATATTACAAAATTTGGCGCTACGGGCACGTATATGAAGCAGGTATGTCAAAAAGCTGATAAAAAAGCTCGTCACTCACATGAGAGATCGACTATACTCCACCTGTGTTGCTTTCCATATGGACTGTTTACCAGCATGACAACTAAAGCCCGCTCAGACATGCTCTTCATCTGTCTAACTATACTGTTCATATGTAACGGTGACAGTGATGGTTTCTATCAAACACAGGATTTTCTAATTGTGTAAAATTACTTTTCCTTCACAGTTTACCTTAAATTTAAGCCCAATTTAGCACTTCAAATCATCTGCTCCTGTTCTGTTTCTGTTTTTAGAGTGTCGCTGTGTAGGACAAAACTGGATTCTGTTCCGGAAAATGCTACCTGATTGACCTCAGAGACTCTCCTTGGGCTGACGTGGGATGAGACGAAAGCAGTGTCAGAATTCCAAATGCAGATTCTGTTGTATTGATAGTCTGGAAGAACAGGTGAGTTATTCCGTTTTAAATTTAAAATTGTTTTTGCATTGCAACTTTAACCTGTGACTTTAACTTTAACATATTTGACCCGTCGTGCTTACAGAAGTTCATAGTAATCACAGCCAATTCTATTATGACAAATATATGGATACTGGATTGGCTTATATAAAGCCTATGAATCTTCTGATGACCACAAAGGTGGCTTGATTAATGGACGTATGACACTTAAAGTAAGAATAATTCTTTTTACTAAATATTTGAATATTTATCTCAGCCTGTGAGAGGTATGGTATTAACGTCAGCTGATAGCAACACCTGCAGAGACTCCAAGAAGTGTCTAGTCTGGCCACTCAAGGGCTTTTATATACACATACACTTCATACACTGATGGCATTGATTACCATGCAAGGTGCCAATGCATAACTTCACACACTTAGTTTTAAAAGGCTCAGAAATGATGACAGTCTGAACAATGCAATTCACGGACAACTGGGCAAATAGTTGAGAGACAATTGTGTGTTGATTCCATCAGAAAGTCCCAGAAAAGTGATGCATTTTCTTGAGACGCTTGTTTCAAATACAGAGAATGAACTTTTCATTTTTGAAATAAACAAATAAACTAGTTAATGTTCACACATACGTTGATAACGATCTTCTCACAGCAGATGTGTTATTAAGGTTACCGACATGTTCATGTTCTGTGATTGAAGGTACTTGTTGCAGAACCGGACCATTGGTCCCCCTGGGTCCATGTGTTAGGTGATCCCCCAAAAAAATCCTTCAGCCAGCTGGGACACAGCAAACTGTATAATGCAGAACAGATTCATCTGTGAGATGGACCCTGTGATATGGCCTAATTAGTTACTGCAGTCTTCATGTTGGGTACAAAATATTTTTTCCAAAACAGGAAAATTGGATCATTTTGTCTACCTGTACTGTGTTGTATACAAAGTTGTGTGATTATGTATATTTTTAGATGTTTTGGTGTCTTTTTGAACAGAAATCTAGTTTGAATGAAGCTGTAAAACATGTAAATCTACGAAATGATGACAAAACAAGACAATATCTCTTAGCAGGGGCGTAAATATAGACAGTGCGGGCAGTGAAGTCACACTGGGGGCCCGTGAAGCTGCAGGCAGCAATGTGTTTGGTGGAGTGATTCAGATTTCCACCTTAAAAATAAGTAAAAAATAGTGCCATCTGCTATATATGTTATAAAAAAGGCAAACAATCTCTGCGATGATTTTCATTTTTGGGGGATTTAATAGCCAGTAACATTCTTATTGACATAAACTCTATGTGGATATATAGTGCCAAAAACTGCAGTTCCTCAAACGTCCACTCGAGGTTGGCTTCAGAATAAGTCCGAGCAATAAGTGGGAAGACCCTGCATGTTATTCAATGTAATATTATTAATTATAAGTCATGTAATCAATGCTCAGTCTTTCTTCTGCCGACCCAATGTTCAGAATCTTTTAAGCAACAGTTGACTTGTGCAATCGGGCTGTGTTGTCGCTGAGTTGCTCCATACTGTTACATAAAGACCAGTGTGTCCAAATGTGTTGTGCCGACAAAGATAGAGAAGTTTAGTGGCATATTGTTTGTAAGTCATGTGCGTCATTAGTTTTGTCACCTGTTGTATTAAAGTTCCTCTTTCTTTTAATCCACAGTTCATTCATTTCCCATCTTTGTTTTCACACTATTATTATTTTTTTTTACCTGAACTGTTTTATATAATACTTCCTCTACTTTTGTCCTGTAGATTTTGTGTGTGTGTTTGAAACTTTTTGAGCTACATCTATGAATGACGCTATGAACTGTGCTGTATGCAACAACAATAAAATGTTTGGACAAACCTTCCCATTCACTAGTTTTTCTTCAGTTTTGTTACTTTGTACATGTAGATGACAGAAAACGTCAAAACTGTGAAACAACACATACGGAAACATGTGGGAAACTAACCTTTAACAACTGTGGGCT
Organism: Larimichthys crocea; assembly: GCF_000972845.2. Classification (NCBI taxonomy): domain Eukaryota; kingdom Metazoa; phylum Chordata; class Actinopteri; family Sciaenidae; genus Larimichthys; species Larimichthys crocea. The sequence continues at coordinate 33,051,573 of NC_040023.1, forward strand.
CATCCAGGATCATAACAAAGTGGGAGGGGGACCGCACAGGAACACAGCAAGTGAACAAAATAATTCAACAAGAACTCAACGTTTGATTTTGAATTGTTTAGGTTAGCCATAGTTTATGATACACGCTTTTTAAGTTTGCACCTACAGTTCCAACACCCACACTCAGTACTGATTGCTGACATAACATATGTATAGTTTGCTTACATTGGGTTGTACTAATGAATTATCTTGCGGTCTTACATGGTCGCTGTGTGGTCCTCCCTCTTTGAGAGAACGCAGCTAGTTTAGGAACATAATCGGCTTCATGTAGTCTTAATTTTCTGAGGTTCATCAAAAATGATCATGTTTGATTTAATTAAATTTAGAATGTGTTTGTTTATTTTTGGTAAAGTTCCATGTAAAGTATTTTAGTATTTCTTTGATTCTCCCTTAAAGGGATAAGAAACATAAAATCTGTACATCTGAAAGAATCACACACGTGAAGTTTGATGTGCCACGTTTAATTTGCATATAAAATTCAGGATTTCATGCAATAACAGTACTTCTATAATCATGTGAACTTCTGTCTCTTTCCTCCTTTTATTAAAATAATGAAACTACACTCATTTCTTGACGTTTGATTCAAGTTTTCCACTTAAAGGCTTAATCCACATTATTTGGGCATTAAAGGCAAGTTAAATCGGCACCACATCTATTCATATGAGATGTCCCAATCGAAAAATGTCAACACTGACTTGATTTTTGGACTTTTGGTTTGGGTTGCACTGTATCAGCAGAGAGAGTTTGGCATCAGACTAAAAGAGCTGAGCTGAATCAGCAACACATTTCATGTTGGAACATTCTTTAAAAAGGTTTACATCGCCACCAAACATCAAAACAGACACGGTTTATTCAGTCACTTGAAAATCCGCAAACCCGAAGTTCAACAGTTCAGATGTCGACTAAGAAAAATCTATTTCATGACACACGTGAGGTTGTTTAACAGGCAGAAGAGGCACAAGAGTTGGATGTCATCATCTTGTAACTGGTTTGATTTACTAATTAAATACATTCTCCAAACAACAGAAGACATCTCAATTCATTTACAGGTCAAATGTCAAATCAGAGAGCACCTCCTCCATTTAGTCGATGTCTGGCTGATGTAAGTTCCTCTAAACAGCAATTTAAACCTGTTCATCAACTTCCGAAGCGTTTCATCAAACACTACTCTTTGGATTTCTTCTTTTTCTTCTTTGCAGGAAGCACCTCATTGTTTAAACTGTCATCTATTGAACTTTTGTCCTTTTTGCATTTTTTCCTTTTCTGCTTTACTTCCTCAAACAAAACAGCAGATTTGTTCTTCTTGGTTTTTGGAGCGCGGTCCTGAACCGGCTCCGACTGGCTGGACTCTGTTTCGTTACACTGCTCTTCCTCTGCAGGCTCACTGGCATGTTTAGAGGATTTCTTTTTCTTCTTCTTCTTCTTCTTCTTCACTTGTGTGTCAGTGTGCAGCTCAGCAGTCTCCTCCGGACTCTCTGTCGCAGGTGAAGTCACTCTCTCTTCCTCTTCATTGTTCTTATGTTTCCTCTTTGTCTTGTGTGAATGGTCTGCTTCACCGTTCTCCACACAGGTCACGGCGTCCTCACTGGCTTTCTTTTTCTTCTTTTTGGGTTTCGTTTCCGAACGTTCAGACGCGTCATCAACATCAACCTCGTCGATGCGTCCAGTAGATCTTTTCTTTTTCCTCTTTTTCCTCTGAGAGTCCTCGTCCGTCTCCTCCCGCCTCTCAGCTCTCGGCTCAGCTGACTGGCAGGTTGGTGGAGTTGCTGGCTGGCTCTTCTTGCTGTACTTGGCCATGAACTCGGCCTCCTGCTGCTCTAGCCTGGCTAACTTGGCGCTCATGGTCAAGCCGTGCCTGGCTCCTCTAGAGAAACGACAGAAACGCATCAGAAATTAATTCCGGGTTTAGATTTTTACACTTCTTTACAACTTCGCTTATTTTGTTTTTTTACTACATTTCAAACAGGAATTAGAACTCAGGAACTTTATGAATGAACTTACTTGTGAGCCGTGCGTCCTCCACAGGCCTTCATTAGGTCATTATCAGAAAGGCTGTTGAGCATAAATGAATTATTTCAATTAAAGCAGTTAGAAACATGATTATAAGGAAATGAAACTGACAGTTGTCTTAGCTTAGGGTGAAAAACGCTAACATGGCTTTTCCTGGTAAGTTCATAAAATCCAAAATGTGTACTGGGTATGTTTTTTAGAAATAACTCGCTGCTGATCTCTGCCTCCCTCCAACATTTCTCCCAACATATTAAAGTAACCTCGGCCAGCCAAACGCTCTGTCTGCATCTTAGAATTGATAAATCTCCACTCCTCGGATAACTACAAAAAAAAAATCATCAGATGAAGTTCTCACTTGATGGTGCTGGAGAGATCCAGTTTCTTGTCTTCCTCCTCCTCGTCTGAGCTACTGCTGTCGTCTGAGTTGGAAGCCTTCGGCTCCGGCTGCTCCTGACCAGACAGCAGTGTGGCCGACTGACAGAGAAGCGAGGAGACGAAGACAAAACACAGTGAGTCATCGTCGGTTCACAGCAGAATCAGCCACACGTGAAAATACGAATAGATTTACGGAAATGGTTCTGGAACTGTTCGTAGCACTTTATTTGAACTATTAAAGTCTGGCAGTGTTGTACTGTGTAACCACTGCGTGACATAGCTCATTCCTCTGTGTCAATATCAATTGATATTCAGCAAATAATAAACAGAATACCTTGACAAAGCATCCATAAAGTTTGGCTTTAGCCAGCGCGGCTTTCCGCGGCCTTTTATTGGAGATCATCCCATCCTCTTCATCTTCCTCCACCGTCCTCTTCAGCTGAATGCCATTCTGGATCATACAGAAAACATCAGCATCAGCTGATTAGGGCTGCCACAAACGATTATTTTGATAGTCGACTAATCGCCAATTATTTTTTCGATTAGTCGACTAATCGGATCATATGTAAATTGACTGTCCCGGAGAGGGGCGGGTTGGCGGGCGCGGTAAAGCTTGCGGAGCCACCTTCGCCCCCGAGTCTTTCCATGCCGACCCAGAGCCGTCGCGGAGGAAATGCGCCAGGTGGAGACCAGCCAGCGTCGGGGAGAGGTCCCACGAGGGGATCCTCCCGCACCGTGCGGCCGTCCCTGACCCGCAGACTGCGCGGAAGTTGCGGAAAAATCGCGGTGATTGGTTAAAATTGCAACACCGCCCTGAATTCACGGGGATTCACTGAAGTTGCGTTGAAGCTGCAAATCGCAACATCGTGAATTCCCGGAGGGTCTGTGTTATGGTATCATTTACTAAATTAGTTGTCGACGATTTTGTTCGTCGACATAATCGTGACTAATCGTGACAGCTGATTTCACTCATCAACAGGAGAGGAGAAACGAATCAGTGCAATCTTTAGTTCAGATCTAAGTTTTTTTTATATATGCTGCCCTCGGCCACAAAGCTGCTCGACATTCACAAGCGGAGTGACGTGAATCACTTCTCGTGCATCATCTCGTAACCTTTGCAAATGTTTGACTGCTAAATATCATACGATTGTTTCCGCATTCTGAAAAAAGGCATCCAATTCCCACAAAAAAAAAAAAAAAACGACCTTTTTGAAACGAAAGAAAAGGTTAGGTCACAACCTTTACATCACAAAGGTCCAGGCTCGTGTTGTTTTGCTGAGCTGGGTGTGGGGTGTGTTCAGCTTTGTGAACTTACCTGATCAGATTCCACCTGCAGACTGGAAGAGGCCTTATTGAAGACGTGATCCCACCAGTGGAAGGTGAACTGATCCCCTTCTTTATGGCCGACCTGGTACAGAGGAGCAACATGTGAGCCTACAGACATCAAGCCGGTGATAGAGCAGTCATAACTGTGCAAATGCTGCATTAAAAAAAAAAAAAGCCAAATGTCACTCACTCCTCCTTTGTCGCATTTCACTTTGACCTTGATAGCTTCTGATATGCCGTTCTCAGCTCGCCCCAGTCCTTTACCTGAGGACGGCATGGATGAGAAATCTGCACCTCTGACTGACACACTGCAGTCATTCAATGGTTGCACAAAAGAGCTCAGAGCGTCTTACCGTGTTCCCAGCCGTGACGCAGGAGTTGCTGCTCCGCAAACTTCAAGCCACGACTCTTCTCTTGAACAACTTCTGCCATCTGTTTAAAAAAGGACAGCGTGGAATATGAGGCAGGACAACTGACTGCACGTCTTTGTATGCCTGACTAACGCTGAATATTTTCACCTCTTCAGGAGAAGGGAAAATAAAAGTTTTGGCTGACAGGTCTAACACATACATCACGCAACCTGTGAAGGAGGAGGTTGCTGTGATTTAAGGGATCGCTAGATGCCAAAAAGGTTTGGGAAAACACTTCTATCAGCACTGTACAAACATTTTGAACTTGATAAAACTGACACAAAAGATCCTGCTGTAAATCCTCAAAACGGGAAGCTGGAAGACTTTAACAGGAACAGACCGCTGAGAGTTAACATATTTCTTTGTTTGTAGACTAATGAACATTTAGAGACACAGAGTCGTCGGGTCACGAGCCAGAGAGGACGGCATCTCCGGTACTGATAAGTGTATCGATGAATCCTCCTTGGCCAAGCTTCAATAAACCTTTCAGGCATCTTGGACTGTCTCTGTGTTTTTATGTATTTATCAAGTCAAGTTTATTGTCAATCAGAATCAGAAATACTTTAATAATCCCAGGGGGAATTTATTTATCTGCCATTTGTACATACAGAGAATTATCCCTGCTGCAAACAGCAACACACATGATATATAAAATATATACAAGTTAAAAGATATCTAAGAAAAATACAGCAAATCTAAAAACATATAAACAGTATAAATATGGCAGATATAGCAGTATTAACAGAATGAAGAGTGTAAATGGTGAGGTCTATCAAAATACATAGAGATGGTGCAACTGGGTTTCTAAAAAGTTTTTAAAGTTTATAAAGTAAAGTTTGGCTCGGCATATGTATTCATACGAGGCTTTGTACAGACTGCAGCAACAAATTTCCTTTAAGAACAATTAAGACTATTAATATATAATATATAGAGTAGTTAAGACTCAGGAGCACCTTCAGTCACTTTAACAATCAGTGTATTCTCTGTACAGCCTCTCAAACACTAAATTTTTTATAAGGTTTTAGATTTACATATTGCATAGTTCACTGTTACTTGGTTTTTATTTTACTGTTATTAATACATGTGTATATAGTGTTAAAGTAGGATATCGTATAGGTGTATATTGTTAAAGTTTTCTTGCTATCTCACTCACAGTTTGGGAGCTGCTGTAACAAAAACTATTTCCCTACGGGGATTAATAAAGTATTTCTGATTATTAAGGAGACATTAATTGATAACTACTCTAATAATTAAGTTTAATCATTCTCCGGTTTGAAGATTTGATGCTGTTGTTTATCTCTATGTTATATAGTTATATATTATTAAACAGTTTATCTGCATATATTAACTAAATATCTGAGTTTGTTTTGAATTTTTGCTCGGATAAAAACGATTTGATGTCATTTTTGTTCAGGTAACTTCTGATGGGAGATTCATTAATTCAAAATAAAGGTACTCCTAAAGTCACTACAGCTGCATGTCAGTCATAATCTACACACACACTGGTTTGTATCAAGATAAATCACATTTGTGTTTCCTCGCTGATGTTGACAGGAGTCGCTGACATTAAAAAGCTGCAGGTAAACATCAGGTAAAAGTCAAACACATTTTTACCTTTTGACTTTGTCTTGCTTCGTCAAACCTGGATCATTAAAGAACAGCTGAGGAGGAAAACCTTTAAAAACACGTTTAAACAGACAGACATGTGGCTGCAGCTGAGGGCCGACATGACACCGGAAACACGTCACCGTGGCTCCCGCCTTCTTCTTCGAGACTCAGCCAATCAGAACAGAGGAGGAGAAATTAAATCCTGTATTAAAATATTATTTGAAATATGTTATATGATTAAATTAGAAATCTTTTTATTGTCATTGAACAACAGACATACTGTAAGCACAATGAAATTACAGGGCGCTTCAACGAGGTGCTGCTCCTAATATAGATAGATAGATAGATAGATAGATAGATAGATAGATAGATAGATAGATAGATAGACTTTATTTATCCCAAGCTGGGAAATTACAGTAATAGTATAGACAAAGATAAAACCAAAACATAAATACAAATGCAAAAATAAAATATAGATGCTATACAAAGAAAACAACAACAAAAAACAGGGTATTCATAAAAAGTGAATCCTGCATCGTATTTGCAGAGCAAATGGTAAAAGCAATTATTGCACATGAGGTTATTGCTCGTGACACACAGGTAAGATTATTGCACAGGAAGTTATGAGGGTAAAGTTATTGCACAAGAGATTTGCATGTTGGGGGTCTAGTGAATGTGTGCGTTCAGGATGGTTATGGCAATTAAATTAATACAAACATACAGATGGATAACTTACTGTATTTTTTATATTGTAGTAAATATTATATGTGTTTTCATATAATGTAAAATACAGAGATGATACATACTGTTAAATGTAAATGTTTTGGCAACAGAAAAGTACTGAAAGTATCTAAAAAAGCAGCACGGTAATGCCACCATGTCATATACCGTATGCATCGCTACATCTTATATTTATTACTGTAACATTTAAACATTTACATTTTTGGAAAGGTGCATCAAAAGGGTTTGAATATGTCCGTTGTTAAAAAAACAGCTTCAATCAAGAGGTGGAACAAACAAAGACAGACGTGTGATACTGACAGACAAGGTGGAGTAAGGAATAAAGTTACCTAAAAGAAAAAATAGTGGGTAGATTAGATGAATTAGAAGAAACTTGACAAATATATTACAGCAATATCAGCTTACAGTAAAACACAGAATTGGATGTTTGAATCATTAATAAATCAGTCACATACAGCAGCTCTTTTCCCCTGTTAGTCTGTGATTGTCCTTTAATTGGATTTTCTGTAAAATCCGATTAAAGGACAACCAACTTTATTTCAGTGGTGAAAAGTAAAACAATAATAGGATTTCAAATAAAGTTATCAGAGGACAATAGGAGCCATGAACCCCAGAATGTCAGTAGATGGCAGCATTTCACACCAGGAAAAATACAATCTACAGAAAAGTCAAGTGATTCTTTTAAAGCATCCCAGGTGCCAACGTGTAAAGGCATTTACATCAACAGTATAAGGTGCTAAATTATTTTAAATGAGCCATATGCAAAAAATAGTGTTGATTAAGGGTTTTTAAATAGTTCCTGTGTTTTTAGAATCTGATCTAACGTCTCTTTGTTTATGGCATATCTGATGGATGCATTATTCATCAAATAGGCTGCAGAATTTTCAGGGTTTCCCTTCATGAGATTACAGTTCAGGCCAATTCACTGCTTCAGATATTCATCATACCAGAGTGAAAACAGGTTCAGGCTCTGTGCTTCCCAGAAAACACCGCTTTCCTTTAATTATCTCCAGAAAATTTAACTTAACGTATAAATGATGTTCAGTCTGTCAACAAGACCCAATTTAATTTGCAGCAACCGAAAGTTATTGTCATATTTCAGCCATGAAACTAGCAGAGATCAACTCCATGATGAATAAATTAAGGTTTGAATGCGAGGAATGACACTTGTTTGAGTGTAATATAAAGTTACAACCTGGATTTTTTTTTTCTGAATATCTCTTCTGACCTTATGAGGACGACTAAAAGCAACACCAAAGTGATGCCACCCCCTCTGTGTGACCTCAGCATGGGACCGCTGCTCAGTCCTTATCTGGCTTGCAGGAAACAATTTTATTTCCCCCTGCTTTTGGTTTCCGTGCAGTGAGGATGTTTGCTCCAACCAGGCCTGCATCCATGAGTTGTTTATCTGTGTCAGCACTCAGCAGGGGGGGGAAAACACCCGTCCTCAAACAGGCTGGTTATCATGGCTCATGGCTGGCCTACTGTTTGGGAGGAAGCCTTCCAACTGTTGGCTGCAAAGACCGACTGACAGTTATTTCAGGAGAGGATATTACACAGCTGTCAATAAAATAAAGGGAGAGTGTGTGAGAGACAGAAAGAGTTTTTAAGATTATGATTTGGGCTGCAAGCCACAGAATACAAATATATATTTCAGATATACTTCCAACTTTCTGGCAACAGTTTGGAGAAAAAGTCAGTTTCCCGTTTCAACTTGACACAAAGTCCTTAAAGAAATATCCTCCTGAATTTAGTGTGGAAGAGCCAGATTGGATTTCAAAAAGGCCCAACCTCAACCCCGTCCAACACCTTCGGGCTGAACTGGAATGGCGACAGCCTGCTCGGCTTTGCTGCCCAGTCTCAGTGTTGGACCTTACTAACGGTCTGATGTGGCTGCAGCCTGCTTCCATAATCAGGTAGATAGACTTTTTTATATAAAAGTGAGGATGTGTAGTCATCTACATACACATACAAAAGTAACAATATGTCCGAACATGCTGACATTGCTCAATAATTTGAACAGCTACAAGTTAAAGTGACATTTAGTGAGTATTAAGGATGATCTTGCCACCATTAGGTTAGAATTTCACCTTGACAAACTCAACTTCAGCAACTAACTGACTTGCTCAAAGTTAGTTCAGAAGATGAGAAGACCGACACCAATTTTGTATTTGTCTTGTTCAGTATAGGGCTACAGGAACAGCCTATGACAGTAGAAGAATGGACGTCGTATCCGTGACTTCCATCCGAAGAGTTGTTGTGAAGCTCAAAATCTTTGGCACTTGCCGCCACCATGTTGTCCTGCCTCTAATCTAAAAATCACTAACGATGTGGTTCATTAATGGACCTGAGGTGGATTTAATGTCACCTGGGTGCTCAAACGAGCCACCATACTGTCAATCAAAGCAGCTACAATGTTAATTAGCTTCACTTTAAGCCTTAATATAATTTGAAAGGGTGAGTTATATAAAAATTCACCCTCAGTACAGTTAGCTGTAGAGACCAAAACTGTTTTTTGTACCAGGCTGTAAACATGTTTATTTCTGCTGTGAAGTTGGACATTTGACCATGGGGACCTATGGAGACTGACTTGTTCTGTAGACAGCCTCAAGTGGCTGTTTGAGGAACTGCAGTTTATCTATCTTTTATTTTTGTACATTACCTATTTTTGTTTTTATTGATTGGTATTTTTATTTTATTATTTTCGTATAAGAATAAAATGTCAAAGGTATTATAAAGCTATTATAGTTTCTTGTGTGTTTGTATGTAAATTGGCAGTGAAATGCAAAGGGGGGGCCGCCACCTTAAATCTTACCTAGGGCGTCAAATTGGTTAGGATCAGGACTGCACACACACAGATCCTTTAAGTTTAGGTGATTAAATCTTGAGTGAGGTTTTCAGCAAAGTAATGTTCAAAACTAAATCTAAATAAAAAAACTCAACTGTACATTGGTATTTTGTTAATTGAAGCTGTTTTTCTTCTCTACAAAACAACCTCACTGCCTTAGAACAAAACATGTTGATCATTTCTATCTGTGTTAAAGGGCATTGCATGCAAAGTGAAACGGTGACTAATACCATGGTTAGGTGTTTGTCTCCTATGATATCACTCCGTTCAAGAACCGGTGTTAATTTAGAAACCCTCCCTTTAATAGACATGTGAAACTCCAACAATAAACTGTATGTTAGGAACTGTCATGGATGGCAAAAAACACTATGCATGATTTAGAGGTTTGACCCTGGTTTATTGCAGTAGCTTCTATCTACACAGAGATTAAATTAGCCATATTTTTTCCACCTGCAAGAGCCAGGCTAAAAGAAAATTTCTGTTTTCCATCAGGTATAATCCCACAGGACCATTTATCCCCTCACAGAAACACACACACACACACACACACACACACACACACACACACACACACACACACACACACACACACACACACACACACGTATCAAGGTCTGAAGCACAAAAACAACTCTCAATCTCCTCTTTGACCTCCCTCTCTGCTCCATCCCTCCTTTTTTCTCTCCTCCTCCTCCCTCCTCCTCCTCCCTCCTCCAGTCCCCTCGCTCGCTGTCACAGTTTTTCCAGTTTCTTTGGCTCCACTTCAGGACCCTCCCCCGCTGGATGCGACCGCTCTCTTTCTGTCTCTTTACACTCTTCTCAATGTTTATAGCGCCTGAAGATTTTTCTAAGTGTGTGAGCTCTTGAAAAGAAAAAACGCATTTCTTTTTTTTTCTTCTTTCTTCTTCTCATTTTTCGTCCTTGGGAAGTGTAACTGCAATAATATAGAGCGACAAATAATCCGGGAGTTCTTGGCCGGCGAGGTGAGTAAAAAAACTGTCAGTGAGTAAAAATGACAAAACAAAACAAAATGTTTATTTGAAAGCCAAACACAGATATGATGATCCATGTGACTGGTTAATAGACTGGATGTATACATTTTTAAATTGTGTATCGTGTCGCGCACTGTATGGGGATGTGCTGTGCAGCATGTACTACAGACCCCAAAATGGTAAAAAGATGCAACTTCAGATGCAAGATCACTGCTTAAAAAAACAAAACATTAAATTTCCCTTTAAGGACTTACAGTGCCACTTATGTAATCTGCTGTGAGTTTATAGTTTGAGTTGTTGAGAAAGTTCTTCTGACAATAACATCCATCTGAATGTCAAGAGCTCTGCATGGAGACTACATATCTTTTATATACAGTAAGTCATTTTGAACATGCTTGATAGTTGTGAACAAGTACAATTAAGAAGTACTCAGATGCTTTACTTCACTGAAAGTGTAAATACGTCAAATGTACTCACTAAGAGCAACTTTACTTCATTATTTCCTCTTTATACTACTTTATACTTCCGATGCACTGAAATAAAACAGGGTCACTATCTGAATTATGAGTACATTTTGATACTTCAAATACATTCTGCAAACAATACTCTGATTTAAGTGACATTTTCAGTGCACCTTTACCTGTAATCAAGTGTTTTTGTATTGCAATATGGCTGCCTTTTTCTCAAGTACATCCCCCACCACTACTCGAGTAAAAGTACAAAAGCATCATCAGTACTTCAAATAACAGTACTCATTGTGCAGAAATGTTATGTTATTATTGTTTTATTATTACAGATCCCTTAATATGCACACAGCATTTAAATACCCCAAATGTTTACTCACTACTAGCACTATACTATTATATTTTATCTACTATTGTGTAGTTTGATCTATAATGTGTATAATATTATGGTAGACAATCACGTTTTGTATGTAAAATCTTAATTTGCAACTGTTGTGTAGATGTAGTATTAACTTACAAAACATGGAAATACTTAAGTGTGTCAGAATTAGGTGCAGTACTTGAGTAACTTAGTTACTTTCCAGGGTGTGAAAGAGTGCACGTCACACTTTTATTGCCATATTTGTCAGATTTCTGAACATATTTTGGTGTTTTGTTGCTGTTTTTCTTTATCACATATGCTCCATGTGAGGCGACCTCCCACCACCAGCTAACACTAACAATGAAACCACGTGTCGGTTGATCAACGAGCGGACAGGCTATTGTTATAAGTCACTCCTCATAGAAAGACAATGCACAGCCGACACTTATCAGAGAGTGAACTGAATCACTGGTAGCACTGTGTCACCACTTTATGCACTTTCTGTTTATTTTCCTGCCTGACTGAGTTTGCTTTGAAAACTTCTCCAAGCTACTATCAAGAGAGTGTCAAAACTCAAAAAAGCTGTGCTCTTCTGGCTTGTCTTTCCTATCGATTCATTGCAGAGGAAGTCGCTGGGAGTAGGTCTTCTGTTTCCTCCTCTTCCACCTCCTCCTCTTCCTCCTCTTTAGTTAATCTAAGTTCTGGATTCATGTCTTGTTTTGTTTTTCGGATGAAAGAAAAAGCTGTGATTCAAGCCAATGAAACGTGGCGTGCAGGGTAGCTGCAGTCCATACAACTGTGTGACATCCTGTGTGTGATGATGTGACTCAACTTTCATGTCCTGTCAGTGAAGTTAATCAGGTGAAGCAGAGTGTTTTTTCTTCTTCTCTGCAGATGTGAGAGGATGTAATGGGTTATTAATGTGTTGCTTTCATGCTTATTTTGTGACTAAAGATTGCTTGTGACGGACTGAATGTTTGTGTCCTCGTTTCACTTATTTTTTTGGTGCTGGTGCAACTTTTGGGAAGCAGTAAAAGATCCTCGGAGTTTGGATAAAAAGGTATTTCACAAAGTGAATAAAAGCACAAACTTGCACGTTGACAGGGTGTTCATAGTCACTTGTTGACAAACTGATTGACACTTTTTACAACCTTGGTTCTCTGTAAGTTCAGGGCTATAAAATGAGTAACTGCTGTACATTGAGGCGTACTGTTTTGGAAGCAAACTCATTTCTTCTCCCTGGCGGAGCTGTAAAATCACCTTGTAAATTCAGCATTTTTGCTCTTTTGCACTTATTGACTGTGACTTATGAATGAAGGCTCTTTTTAGATTAAGTAAACCCTGGCACCATTTTAAGCATTAAAAAAAAAACATCTGCGAGGAAGGCAAGATATGATTAACTATCAGAGTAAATCTTAACCACCTGGTTTGGACTCCTGACCTCACATCTGCTCTGGCAACCAGAAATCGCCAGGAAGTCTCTCTGACTGCAGACTGAACTTTCCTTTGTCCTTCTCCAAGTATCCCTGTGCCATTTTTATACGTATCATTATTTACAGATATTGGACACTGGAGTTGAATTCTGCATGTGCAAAGTAACACAAGCGTGCCTCCTCGATTTTTGTTTTTCTTCCTTGTCCTCATATGAGATCCTCATTAGTGGAAAATAGCATCTCTCCCTTGGTAACGTCTCTGCCCTCCTCCAGACTGTTTCAGCTATCAGTGGTATAATGGTGACCCTTTTTTTTTTTTTTTTTTTTTTGTCTGGTTGAGCAACAAACCCGTCTCCAGTCTGACAGCTGGTGATCTGGATGACTTACCATCTGTTTGTCCAGGAGAGGGCTCAGGCTACTGGATATGTTTTGGTTGGAGATGACACAGGCCAGAGACACAAAGAGATGAGGTAGAAGTAGGAAAAAAGTGGACTTGAGGTAAAAGACATTAGTGTTAATCTGATCCCCCAAGTGCCTGGACATTTTTAAAATTGATTGGAACACCATGCAGAGAAAGAAAGTCTGCATGTTGTCTTTTGAGGACCACAACTTTTCTTGACAAGTTCATACCCGATGGCCACACGCCACTTGTGTAATTTAAGTGAGATCACAGCCTGAAGTCTTTGTCTGTGTTCCTTTGAAGTGCATACCGAGGCGTGGTTTTATGGACTGGTTGACCCAGACTGAAATATCTCAATAAATCTACTGATTTAATAAAAAGAATCATAGATACTCATGGTCCCCAGAGGATGACATCCACTGACTTTGGTGATCCTTTGATTTTTCATGTAGCTCCACAGGCCAAAGTTAAAATATCTCAATATCTAGAAGATGTTTTGGCACAAAAATTGGTGCAGCCATTCATAGTACCCAGAGGATGAACGCTACTGACTTTGGGGATCCTCTGACTTTTATTGGAGCCTCACAGGTCAAAGTTGAAGAATATGTCAGCAGTTACAGGACTGTTGTAAGGGTACCCAGAGGATTAACCCTACTGGCTTTCCCTCTTGCATCACAGTGAGGTTGAGATTTTATATTTTGAGTGAAAGGTCTGAAAATTGAATGGATTGCCATAAAATTTGGTATGAATTATGTGTGGGTATTTGCCACTGCCGTCGAAGTTGATGACGGTTCAACTTTTTCTATTGTTCTATCGTCTATTGTGTGACCATGGAAACCACAGATGTTACAGTGAGCTGATTTTATTGTTTCTGAGTTCTCTGATCTCAGGAAACAAAGAGATCAATGAATGGTCTTGAAGCAACATCAGTTTCAAAGCTTGATTATCACCAAAACAAACACTACATTAAATCCGTTCTAACCATTTCCTCTGTTTTAAGATACAAACTTGCTATGCTCTAGTTAGATGCATGATAAGATTATGGCAGGTGAATAGCAGCAGTGTGTAGTGTATGGTATTGTAGAGGTGTGAGTTAGAGTCAGTACTCAGTGACTAGAACACTTTTCATATATCAGTTGCAAAGTTTTCCTTGTCAAAGTTAAGAAGTTGTACAAAATGACCTTTGTCTACTCCCCGAGCTTCTATTTGTGATGCTAAAATAGTCATGATGAAAAAGACAAAGAGCAGAGGGAATTCAAAAGAAGGTGACACGGGTTGAATATTCCTACCACAGGCTTATATAAGCCTTTCAACCCCATGTGCTCTGCAGCCGTGCAAGTAATTTGGAGCAGATTCGACTGCAGCCATCCAGCTCAGGGGTTTTGGGTCGCTCTGCTCTGCTCTGGCTGTGGAACATGTACGGTTTCACTGGGCCCGGGCTCAAATAACCAATCATAAACAGTAAAGGTCGGGGGGTTTGGGGCTGGAACAGAAGGAGGAGTCAGCAACAGCCTGATGAAGTGACCACAGACTACTTGTACTGTGGTGAGGGTCTTTCCTGAAGTTGCTTATGTTGGTGGTTGGTGGGTGGTGTTTGGGGGTGGTGGGTGGAGCAGCAGTGGAGACATTGTTCATTACGATTTCAGGGGCTTTTACTGGTGCCTGAGTCTCCCTGTGGTGTCTATGCAGGATGACTGGAACCAAGTGAAACCTGAGACGTAGAATTAGAGGAAATGCAGCACCAAATTCACGTCCCGGAGGGCTTCTCGCTTTTTATTTCCAACCCTATAAAGAAAAAAGGGGTCGTGTTTATGTTTTTGTTTGTTTTTAATACTTGTCCAAGTGAAATTTATCATGAAGATTGAGTGCAAAAGTTTATTTTGTCAGTAATAAGATGTAATATCATGAGTTTACCATACAGGATGAGAGTTTTGCATGTGAAAAACAAATGGCCTTTGTGTCATGCTTGGCACCGCGTGGACGTGAACTGCTAGAGCTCTTGATGTTTTTCTTGAGCTCAGACCCAGATCCACTCCACCAGCTGTGTTAAGCTCTGACTCTCGGAGTCGTCCGTCTTGCATTTTTATGAGAGGACTTATTTTCTTTTTTCTATTCCATTTTCCAGGACACTTCTAAAAGACAAACCTAGGCTCAGGAAAGGCAGGATGACAGATCCTCACTATTTGTCAGCGTCACCATTACTCAAAACAACACAAGTTCTGTTTTGAAAAAAAAGGATTCTTTGTCAAAGTGGACACTGAAGCCAAAAAAGATGTTTGCTTTTGGAAAAAAAAAGGTGTGAGTAGTAGAGCCTGTGTATGTCTAATGGCATCGTTGAAGGACTTTTCCTTTTACGCGCCTGATTTTATTCCCAACTCACGTCTGTTTACATTTCAGAGGAAGAGAATGTTGTAGACCTGGATGTACATGCAAGATGTTTCCTCAGCTTCCTATTGTTTTGTCCCAGTTTTCATTCCCCTGCTGCGCCGCAAAGATGAGTGAAGGCAGAGCAGACAGCATGGACCGGAGGGACTGTGGGGACAGGGTTTGGTTTTGTTGAACACTTGTTTTTCTTTTGCCCTGTAGAGAAAAAAAAAAACTTTAGCTGGAGACAGATGATAATGAACTAGGAAGTTGTAGTCAATTAAAAAGTAATGGATGTTGCATGTGTTCTTCAAAGACATACTCAATAAAGTGCTGACAAGATACTTAGTGTTAACTTTTGAATTTGCAATGTGTTAACAGCAGAATAACTTACTCGCTAATTAACTGGTAAATAGTTGGAATTTAAAAATCTCAGAGAAGCCTCACTACGATGAAAAAAAAAAATCCTTCATGACTCAAAGAAGTCCTGCTGAGTTTCCCGCTGCTGCTGTTTGCCTCTGAGCATCCAGAATAGAAGACAAGTGTTAACAGTTTCCCCTCCACTTGGTTTCCTTGAGTTGGAACATCATACCCAAACAAGATGACAGGCCCCTGGACCTATTTCTCTCCCTCCCAGCATTGACAGTGTTTGCCCTACCACAGTGTTGCCCTGGATGTCCTGTGTGGTGACTCGTATCTGGCTCTTGTCTCCTCCTCCGCCTTCCTGTTGTGCTGGACAGAAATGCAGGTGTCATACCAAAAAGCCCCTAGAGGGCTAATATGTGTTGCTCAATGCACACGACCATGCCGGGGGGTTTTTCAATTAACCTACACACATTCAGCAGGGCGTGCTTTCATCTTTCTTTGGCCACGAGGCAGTCCAACAAAGTGAATTTATGGCGCTACCTGTGGGGTTTGAAACTGTTTCAGTCTAGTGACACTGCTGGGAAAAGCATGGAGAAGAGAGACTAAGTAAAGGAACATCTCCTAGGGTTCACCTTCAGGGTAGCACACGTGGCTAAAGTTTTTGAGTGAAGAAAATAAGGCTTTAACTTCCAGATGCTTGCAGAATGAGGCCCATCTGCAGAGAAGGAGGGAGGGAGAAGGAGCTTTTTGGGGCTGTGTGTAAAAAAAAAAAGAAAAGCTCTAAAATGATCACTTTAATAAGTTGCAGGTTTCCACCTCGTCCTCCAGAAAGGCAGCACAACATGTGCCAGAGGTAGGCCCGTAAATCAGTGGGGTTTAACTTTTAGGAATTTACTGGCTCCGGTTGGACTTCCTGGAAGTAGAGATAGAGAAGGAAAGCCAATAGAGATAATAACGGATAACTGTTGGTGAACTCTACCTGCCTTGGTGGTATTCTGCTGCCGCTTGTGTGAATGTTTTGCCAAGACTTTACCGGTTATCTAGGCACCTCAGCTACAGCAGATGCTTGACCACATGGCATTGATTGAGATGCACATCTGTCTCCCAGTGTGCAGCTCAAACTCTCCATGCATAACGGCTGTACCACCCCGCAAGGCAGCAACACTTTGAGTCTTTGGTAAATCACCCAGGTGTCGCATTATTTTTCCCCGGGGTTGAGATGGTACTTTAAGTTAATCCCGGAAACGGATGGCAGGAAAACATCATCGACAACAACAACAACAACAACAGAAAAAAAGATGGTCACACCAGCTCAAATGGTTCCCAGCTCTCTGTAACGTAGCAGCTGCAAAGAGAGAGAGAGAGAGAGAAAAAGCTGCCATCCAGTCACATTCGAAGTGTTGTCTTAATCTAAACCAGATGTGGCGTGGTTAAAGTCTGTTACTGTAAATTGCACTCTCTCTTTCATACAGCCATGACTTAAAGACTCATATTAAAGCCGTTGCATGGGAACATTTATCCGCAGTATGAAATATGACGTTCTTAAACCTTCTCGGTAAAGGATGATGCATCTTGTGATATCATTCAGACACCGCAGACACTCGGAGGGATCTGTGTAATGTTGTTAGCTGCCAAAGACCCCCCAAGATGCCCATATTTTACCATCAACAAAAACACTGACTTGCTAAACTGTTTTCATACAGTAGGCCCTGTTAAATTCAGAAAAGAAAAAAAATCAGTGCTGCATAAATTACGTAAATTGAGTTTATAACTTGGGGATTTGCAGACGCCATAGCTCGTTCAGCTCCTGTGCTCGTGGTAGTTTTTTTTTTTTTTTTTTTGCCAAAGCAGATGGGGTTTGATTTCACACCTCTCCAACAAGGTTTGGACAGCAGCTCCCCTACCACGAGGGTCAAGACCACAAGAGTAAGCAATCTGCACGGTCTTTAGCCAAAACAAAGGTTATAATGGAAAGAGAAGAAAGCAGCGTGCCTGTGTGTGTGTGTGTGTGTGTGTGTGTGTGTGTGTTGAGGTATATGAAACAGGCAAGGTCTGTGTGTGCACATCTGTGTTTATGCCGATGTTCAATGCAGATTTGTGATGACTTGGCAGGTTTGGCTGCCTGCAGTGGTTCAGCGTTTCCCCTCTAGTGGCTCCAGTCTGATCGGCTGTTTCCTTTCGTAAGAAACTACAAGTTAAACAAGGGATTGGAGAACCACGCATCAGTGATCGACCGGCCTGTGAGGGATAGGCTGTAAAGTTTGGTAAAGCTGTGAAATGGGTCCAGATTGTTTTTGCGTATGTCACCGCGCTTGAAGCACATCCAGATGTGCACAATGCATACATGACACTCTACAGCCATTATATGTAGGAGTCTTAGCACCAGTGAGTCAATATAGACTCATAGTGTGACTAAATGATGATTGGTATGTGTAATATCTTTTGGATTTCTTTTCGGCTATAGATTTCCTTCACTGTTTCCTCCTGTAGGCATAAATCTCAGAAGAGAGAAAGAGATCTCAAAGATCTGTTTTCATTTTTCAAAAGAAGGTCTGGCAATCTCCTAAAACAGCTGGAATTTGTAGTTTGTTCCTTAAAATAGAGGTAAACAGTTAGGGGAATTTGTCAGACTATTTTAAGCCATGGATTAATACACATTTGGTGCTCTAGTGAGTATTTATGGCAGCAAGACATTAACTCAAAATAAACTACAGTCCTCATATTCATCACCATAAAAGAACATCAGCCAGTGCAACAGGGTGATTCACTGAGTTTTTAACTACTTCTGATCAACAATGGAGCTCCATGGATATATCGGGCTTTGGCTGCACAGACAACCCATGTCATAGTAGTTGGTCTTCTCGTGGGATTCGTTGACAAGAAGAAAAACAGACAGAATATTGCCAGACTTATCCTTAAACTACTGTATTTGCTCATGTTGCAGATAGAAACATGATAGAGACCCCTCAGCCAACGAGAGTTAGGTTTCTGCCTGGTAATGCTATAAAACTGTGCAAGCTGTAACCGTGTCAGCTTCAAAGCCAGATCCAAGTCGAGTTCTTGCTGGTTTTGAGAGCAATTCAAGACTAAAACCAGAATTACACAAGTTTATTTGACCTTTTCTGACTCAGGAAAACAAATAAGAAAATAAATTACAGTTGCAGCATGGACAGTTTCCATTAATAAAAGATATGATCTTTTGTTTTCTTCAGGATAAACACAGATGTAGCTACGAGCTCTCTGCAGCCATGTTGCATACACAAGTTTCTGCATGTGGCCATATTGTTTGCATTAACGAGGAGGAAATGAATTAAATATCAGTGTTGTGGCCTCAGATGTTATTGCAATTTGGCAGTCAAGACAATGTCCAGCACGACTGATGCACATCCAAGACAATATGAGTACTAGAGGAAGGACCAAACAAAGACTGCAGATGTGTTTTCTTGCACCTAACTCAAAAATCGCTTCTTTGTTTGCCTGGTTAATGTAATTACAGACTTCCTTATCAAAGAGTTATTGTTGTAAGAGTTCGGTGGAGGTTGTTTCTGTTTTCTCGAAGCTCCTCTGAAGATTTCAAAGGCTCTTGACCTCGTGACCTGTTTGCTATGCACTCGGAAACGCTGCGTACTAATAAATATGGATGAAGAAGTGTTGGCCTTTGCATGCTTTTATCATGGGAAGATCAGCTAAATACACGAAGAATCAAGTTCCTTTTTAATGCAGCGATTCCCACAACTTGCTGACCTCAAAAGAGGAGGACAAGGATGAGTTGTTCTTGAGGCGATATCGAGAAAAAAGGAAGGAAGACTTCACGATGAAAGAAAACAGTTTGTCATGGTGGGAAAATGAGCATGAGGGCGACGCTGTGATGTGAAAAAACAATTAGGACCAAAACATCAGAGGGGCCAATGGTGTAATTAAATTACTGACATGTTGATGGACAGACTACAAGTTCAGGAAAGTCACTGTCACTGTGCAGCTGCAGAACTTTGTGAACAATGTTTCTGAGTATATTTCAAACAAAGGATTGTTCCTTTACTTCCAAACCTTACTGTTTGTTCGTCACTGTACACAGTAAAGTTTAGATGTGTTGTAAAACTAAAGATACATCTCAAGAGCAAACAAAGATATTCAAAAACTCCAGATTAAACTGAAATATAACTTTAACATAATGCTTCATAAATCATCCAAAGTAGATGCTTTTCATCAAATAATTTAACGTACTCTAGCTGTAGATTTCTCTTGTCTCTTACTGTCTCCACGCCAGTACACAAAGATTTATCTAACAATCAGTGAGCCAGCTGAGAGAAAATGAATAACTATTTTGATAACCAAAGTCATTTTTCAAGAAAACATGCCAAATGATTACGGTTTCCAGGTTCTCAAATATGAGCACTAGATGCTTTTCTTGGACTTTACTGAAAACGCATAATTCAAAGTTTTGGACTAAGATACTCAAAGTCATCACTGTCATGAGCTCTGTGATTCTTTCTGATGATTTGTAGACCAAATGATTGCATGAAGTCATTAATTGAGAAATCGAGAGATTATTGGAAGATAATTGATGAATAAATAAATGAAATACTCGTTAGTTGCAGCCCTAATTTTTTGTAAATCATCCAGAACACTTTCATTCTGAGGTGAGTTTAATAGATTAGCTGCAACGATTTGTCTATTAATAGATTATTTTTGCAATTATTTTGAAACTTTAATATTTCGTGATTTTGGACTGTTGAACCGACATTAAAAAAACTCTCTATTAACTCTGGATAGGAAGAGACGAGGAAGTAATAAAACATCACACCACTATCTAGTCAGATTACACACGCCTTGGCGTTATCATAAAGGAATACAGTGACATTGCAAATTCAAGATAATAACTTGACCACAGAAACATAGTCATAGTCAAAGCGTAGAGAGTTTCCTGATTGGCGGTTGTACAGTAAAGCACAGGAAGAGATGAGGAGAAAATGTACGTCTGAATCAACAACTCGCCCGTGATTCATGCACGAACAATGAAACAAAAGGACATTCCAGGAGATCAAGTGTCGCCGCCATTAGAAATATCCTGCCTATAGACTCATCATGGTTTTTCAAATAGTTAGAACATGATTCAGCGAGGTTTGAAATTCTTGTGCGATTATGTTGTCAATGTGTTTTTCATTGACGGATACATGAAATTCATTACAACTCGGCTATTATCTTCAGCCTTTCTTAGGCTGTGGGGATGTAATATCCGTTGGTTGGTTCAGACTGAAATATCTCAACAACTAAAAGGATGGATTGTTCTCAGACAATGTAGCCTAATGATTTCAGTGATTACACCCTTAAAAAAAAAAGGTTTCATGTTTCATTTTGGATGGAACGACTGGTAAATTACTTTAAAATGGTAATTCAGTAAACTTATCTCTAACTTTATAGAAATTATTATCACATTACTAATGGCTCTCTCTGAAATTATTTTCTTTACAATTAGAAATGGCACCACAGCAATCATTTCTACACACAGCCTTAACTTAGTCAATAGGTTAGGCATATATCAGCCATTAGTTAAAGCCATGTGTACTTCAGGTTCACTAAAAAGGCTGTTTAATGCTGTTCAAACTGTCCTTTTGTTGGTTTCTATCAAAACCAGGTCACGTAGCTGCTAAAGATGACAAAAAGAACCAATAATCAGTGTTCCAGTAAAAGATTATTAAACATAAAAAGTTTCTTCAAAGAACCAAAAGTGCTGCAATCAAGACTTAAAGTACTTGGTTGTCCAGAGAACTTATCAAGAACCAGTTTTTCTGGTATATCTGACTTTTTCTCCAGTAGTTTTGAGTGATATGTCTCAAAATGGGTTACCATTACTGAGTACAAGCGCTGTAAAAAAATATATATAGATACATACTATATATATACACATACAGTTTACTTGAATGTTCCTTCAAGTCCACGACAGTCTGTCTATCACATGTGTATGCAATATGTATAAATCTCTCTATTTTTGCATTGTTTTGAAACTATTTCATAATTTTGTTTTTTTCACAGAGGAATCTGCCATGTTTTTGGTCTGACCATTAAAATCGGGAGAAAAAAAGCAGAAAATGTTAAATTCTTGTTATATCTGGCTTCCTTTTAGGTTTCCATGGTGTGTGTCTAAACACCAGGTCACAAAGACGCCCCATGTCGAAAAGCTAATTTGCTTGATCCACAATACTGTGACAAAGCCACACTGTGTACGCAGATGGTTCATGTGACAAATAGCCGTAACATTATGTTGTACGGCAGAAAACAGAACTATTTTCCGGTGAGCTGGGAGTTTTGAAATGCTGCTTGTGCTTCTTACGAGCTGCAGCCGTCTAACGTTGTGGGCTGAAGGGTTTTTCGCCTGTGTTCTTACTGTGATATTTTACAATGCAGAGCTATGTTTTCTGGTCACGGTTTGTGGAAAAGGCTATGTTTTTTATAAGGCCTCTATGTGTCTCCGCACCAGTATGATCAACAGAGCATTACGGCACATATAATTACCGTCCTGTATGGTCATGTCTCCCTGAAACCTCAGCCTGGGCCTCCATTTTGGGTTTTCCACCATTTCATTCAGTAAAGTTTGTATAAAACACTTTAAAGAGACCAGACGTGATTTCAAACCAAGGTGTGGAAGTCTGTGTTTTTGTTTATTCTGCTCCATAGAGGTGAACTGGTTTATTTATCATAGCGTCTTAGTGTGTTTAAGTTTGTTTTTGTGGACCCCTCTGCTTTCTCTGACCATTGAAGCCACAGTCACCCTGCCTGTGGTTTTCGGTCTGGAGTGTGGAGGACCAGGCAGCAGTTTGCACTGTGGGTCTATGTACGAGAGCGCACGAGCCTCAAACGTGTCGGGGTAATTCAACAGGGAGAGAACTGGCAAGAGGCCCAGCTCAACAAAAAGAAGAAAAAAAAAAAGAGTTTCAGTGTAAACCACATCAGATCACACACATCTGCAGAAAGTAAATGTTTCGTGGATGAAGAAAACAAGGATTATTTATTTGTTTTCTCATCGACGTCCCCAGAGGATTGCTGTAACATTTGTTTTAATCTTACTCCTTGTGCAGTCGAACTGAATCACGTTAAATGTTTCCATAAAAGGACGAATGCGAAACAATCATCTTAAATAATCTAAAAGTATCATCAGTATTCACAGTGTGGAGTGTCTTTCAGGTGGGCTTGTGGATGAAATCCCCTCCTTCACTACTTTGCTAGAAGATGACATCTGTTTTGTTTTTTTTAAAACTCTGTTTCTAACCACTACAAGCATTTACAACAGTTTTACAAGAGATGGAGGATGACTACAGAATATGGGATCTGCATCACATTTTCGTGACAATGCTTGGAAGAGTCAAGCCGGTCCACTCATTTCACGCCTGTAAGCTAGTCTGTCTGGAGCATCATCAAGGGATTTAGTGTGACCTGAATACATGGCAAACACATGACAGATGATTGAAATAGGAGGCAAGTAGTATAAAAGTAGACAACCCTTGCGGCTCTTTGGGAAATATTGTCACATTTCATATTAAGAGGCAAGAGAAATCTGTTGTTCAAGTGTCTCTGTCAAAGTCCTCTGTCTGGATTTTTTTTGGACTCGCATACGCAGAAAAAGAGGAAAACAAGATAAGATATGATAAAAATAGATGTTATTGATCCAACCCTGGGGAAATTTACTTGCTACAGCGGCTCACAATACCCAAGATGGATAAGAAAAATACTCCTGGTGGCTCAACGACAGAGTCCTTTCTACGGCGATTTATCCAACGTAATTAAAGAGTGACATAGGCAGCACAGGGAGGATGGATAGGGTTCCCAAACATCGGACCCTTGTTTTCGACTAAAAGTCACGTTATTTCTAAACTGTGACCACAATTGTTCCCCAATCTTAACCGTGCGGTTATTATTGTAACCACGATGAAAGTTACCTAACCTTAATGAAGGAGTAATTGTAACCCAAATCCGGATGTTTCCCCAAAACTAACCAAGTCGTTTTTGTGCCTAAAAATGTAACCATGGAGTTGTCAGATCATAAAGCTGATTTATTCAGATGAACGACATCTTGCTGCTGATAGTGGCTTCACTTCAGAAATTGCTTCAATTAGAAATATTGTCATTTAATTTGGGGCGACTTGTTGGCTTTAAAATAGGTCATTCAGTTGCCGAGTCATGCATAATTTATCATATTTTAAATAGATAATCACAAGGTTCAAAAGTGCAAAAGGGTCTAATTTAGAGTTCAATTCAAATTCAAACTACAGCGCTGCTCATTGTCGATATCCAAACCACTCCCCACGACTCACAGACTGGATCTCACAGCTCAGCTGATTCATTCAGGACGTTTTCTAACTTAAAGACAGAAACATGTTCAAGTTCAGGCACAATCAACGTTGTTGCAGTTACTACTGGTTGCAGATAGGAGTCAACACAAAAAATCAGCCTGGCTTCTTCTTCTTCTTCTCTCACGTTGACCTCATGTGGTCCAAAACAACAGCGTTACCACGGTGACCTTATCACTCAAACCACTGTTATCCACGGGCTCTGTTCGCCATCACCGTGGGGACGGAGGCTGTGACATGAGCGCCAATACCTTCTGACCTCACTCATGAAGGCACTCTCCAACATAAACACACACACACACACACACACACAGGCTTTGGCTTATCTAACAAGCTGTTTAGCACTGCAGGAAAAGGTGTAGTCATTGCACATTGCATCCTCTTGGATCCCGTCTTCTTGAGTCAGATTCTGCTTTCATGTTCACGTAGTTAAAGTTTCATTTATTGTTTTTTTGGCTTGTTGTTTTCTGGTGCTTGCTGTGTTTTGCTGTGTAAGAATACATTGCACATAAAATCCACATGACTTTTTGTTTTTATTGGCTGCTGCGAGGTCACATGTACTGTAGGGACGTCCCTGTGAAGGGAAGTGAAGAGATGTTCAGCTGACTGTATCAGTACTGCGCACAGTCAGCGGTCCCCTCTGCTACTTAAACTTGGACCAATGTAACAGGGGACCAGGAAGGGGGGGACACACATACGGTATCCTGTTTTTCTGGGTTAAATAAAAGATCCCAGACCACGATGCTTGATTTTGCCAAAAGAAAGCTGGCTTGACGTTACCGTAGAGATGACATAGAGTTGACATGAGGTGATTTCATTCGTTTTTCCATTGCAGCTCCCCTAATTAGCAGAGCTTTAAAATGACAGATTGGCTGGCTGCACAGGGCATCTGTCGTTGTATTTAAGAGCCCGTTGGTAAGAGGTCTTTTGTTGAGGAGGATCCAAATCATTTATTCCCATGTTATTACTGGAAACTCTAACAAAACTGAAGATCTGCTGACATAATTAAAAAAGATACAGTTGCAGAGTAAGGGGTCAAATTAAGACAACTGAACTGCCTGAAAAAGGAGACAACGGAAACAAGGCTATTGAAAGTGCAAAGGTGTGCAGTGTTGGGTAAAGTTCAAAAGTTTGAGTATTCCCCCTAACTTGCATCAATCTTACAGATAGCAGACATCGCAGTCGAAATTCAGGCTTCCAAGATGTGTACGAGGCCTCCCCCTCCTCGCTCGCTCGCTAGATCATCCTTTTGTCACGCAACTCCCCCGAGAACTGTCAACTGCTTTTGAGCTGCCAAGAGTTTTCCACTCAAGAGCTTTTTCCAGTGTGGGGGTTCAGCATCTGTGGCAGAGTACCACCTTTTACCGTATATGATGATGTCTTTACTGTAAACACAGAGAAACGTGTTGATGTAGGCATTTTTTCTCTGGATAAGGTTGATAATGCGGCAAAATTGATGAATGTCATGAAATATTTGGGTTTGTTTTGCTCGAGTTCAACGTGCCCGTGCCCGTGTGTGTGTGTGTGTGTGTGTTCTCACGTTACATTTTTGGGTGTGGCATGTAATTGTTTCTCTGAGTCCCCTGTGTGTTGTTAAGGGTCTCTGCACCCCACCAGCAACCCACCCAACATGAAGCACAGCAACAACTGGGGAGTGTGTGCCAGCCTAACTGCGGTCTATCAGCCGAACCCGTCCCGCGCGCCAAGACTACAACCCAGATGCAAAAGATTATGGGTTTTATACTGAGTTTACAGTAACTCTGGTTTAATGCGAGGGTGGGATGAGGAGGAGAATGAGAGTGGGAGAGGGGACTGCGGTTGATGTGTCACATGGAGGACTCGGGCTAATTTATTCCAGTTTCTGCCCTTGAGCAGTTTTATAGATTTGTTATTCTAAGAATGAAACTGTAAATTTGTGATGCAACCTTTGCCCCGAGGGGGAGGGTATTCTTTTTTTTTTGTTGATACCCCGTGATGATCACGATCAGAGCGTGATCATTTAGAACTCTACAAGGCCGTGATAAACACCGCAACTTTTATAGGCAAACGTTTAAGTGTAATGGCGCACGGCAATGCTTTAATCATGTGCAGCGCGACCATCATGTTGCCAGGAAAACATTCGAGTTGATTTTTTTGTCTTTTGGTCTCCTTTTCTTTGTCTGTTGCAAGAGGTTTCGACTATAATGCACTTGGTTTCCAATTGTCTTTTTCATTCAAATGCAACTTAAAGGGCTTTGCAATAAGCCACAGACTCCTGTCTCAGGGATTTCACGTTGTGTGGGGGCGAAGAGCACTCGGGAGTAAAATCTGATACAAGAGTAATGATTCTTCATTTCTACTCTCTCATTGTTTTAATGGCATTATAATAGTATAACCACTCTTAACTCTCCCTTCGGGAAGCACTGATTAAATCACTCCCTAAAGTTCAGCTGTACGTTGACGGAGTTGGGCAGCTACTTTTATTTTGAAACTGTCCACTACAGAGACTAATTGCCTCATTAAAACTGCGAGCGGTAATCCGAGGGATTACAGAAACTCAAACATATATTCCGATCGCTGACATCAGAAGTTTTCACTCTTATATTTGCACTGCTGTGACAAATGTCAGGAAATTGATAACATGTTTAAAAAACACAATTTTATAAAGAACACCTGCCTTCATTTAAATGAACGTCCAAGTTTCTTGATTTTATTTTAAAACTATTCCCAGACGTAATCCTTTAATGTTTTCAAAGCATTTATAATTGAATGCATCTTATTTTACATTCTTCAACGATATCCGCTTCCTTTTGTTTTGCATTAAAATAATCTCTCAGTAGAAAACAAGTTTTCTGCTCTTAACCCTGTCAAGCCTGCTTTATATAAGCGCCCTTATTATGAACTCTTCACGTCAGACGTTAAAATGTAGTGGGAATACGGTGCTGAGTTACTTATTACAAGGATAGCGTGAAACGAGACATAAATTATCTGCAGTTTGAGTCGCAAGGGAATGCATTGCACCTGCGGGATCATGTGTCATAACTCAACAGCAGAAAGTCTGCAGGGTTGCATTTCTATAGTGGCCCCTCGTTGAGTATTTAGTGCACAGAATAAAAGCGTTTTAAGTTTTTATATTACTGATTCTGCAGGAGCTTTCAAAAATGAAAGAAAGAAAAAAAGAGCCTGGAAGATGGAGACTTCTGTAGTTTCTCTGACTCTGACATCAGAGCACCTCGACATGAAAATGAACTCGTATTTGGCAGGACTGTCTCTCTTGCTCTCACTCTCTCGCTGGCTCTCTGAACTACCCAGTCGATGTGTTATTCGGTCTGTTTTATTTTCCTTTCCTGCGACTTGCACTTCCAGTCGGTGACTAATATTTTCTACCTCGATTCGTATCGCAGCTTCAAAGAAATAGAGACAGAAACTTGAGGTTAGATCAGAAGGAAACGGTTTGATCAGTGAGCTCATCTCTTTGCTATGAAACCTGTTATTAGTTTAATTCCAGTCAAGATGACAAAATAGGAAGAAAATTAAAAATATTCTACAAATGTATTGCATCATCGTATTTTCTGTTGGTTCACCATCTCTGAGAGTGAAGTCTGTCTTATTTAACTCTCAGTCCATGTATTTGTTATGCACTGCAGATGGTCAGCTCTGCTGCGTTATGAGGTTATGCTTTGAGGCTAATAATAAGCAGAAGTTCAACATTTTCAAATTGTCTAAATCATCCATCATCCAGCGGTTTGTTGCAAATGGTTTCATTTTGTAATTTCATGTGTTTTTTAGATTCATAGCTTTCCTAAAATGCTGTTGAAATATTGGAAGTGACTGCTGGTTAAACTGTTTTTCACTTGAATTCAGTTTTACTTAGAAAGCACCGAATCATAGCAGAAGTTATCTCAGGACACTCCATATAGAGCAGGTCTAGAGTGTACTTTTTATAACAATATTAAAAGAGACACAACAGTTCCCCACATGAGCGAGCGCTCGGTGACAGTGCCGTGGAAAAACACAAAAACATGGAGCAGAGCCCAGCTCAGGGTGGCCGACCGTCTGCCTTGACTGAAAGGGTCGAGAGGTCGAGAGGGGTCGAGAGGGGCGAACATGCTTATTTGCTTTCATGGTTTCAAGAGTGTGATCACAACATTCATATCATTCACACAAGTGTCATAGCTTAGATGAAACTGGAGCAGTTATCTTAGCTCATCTTAGCTTAGCATAAGACCACCATCAGTCTCACAGTCACACGATGACTTCAGGTTGTTGCTGCGCTTGGACAAAACTTCATTTTTGTTCAGATCAAAGCAGCTACAAGGAACTTTAATTTTCTGTTGATTCTGGCACCATCTGTGGACAGAACCCGAGGTGTTTTCACTGCTTTGTTTCACCTGATTTCAAGGGGACTCTGACTGAATCCATCTTAAGAAAAACCATGTAGAAAGAACCAATCTTTTCACTGACGACCTTCTTTGTTGACTTAGGACATATCGAAGCATCAGACTGTTTCATAACCAGTGGCTCCAGCTACATATTTCTTTGGACAGACATGAGAGTGGTATCTTCTCATCTAACTCTCGGTAAGAAATCCTATTTCCCAAAAGGCTGAACTCTTTCTCAACATGTTTTACTTTATGCTATTGATAATCGCATTAGTTAAGGGGGTCCTGTTTGTACATGGGTGTAGCCTCTATCTTGTCCCGACTAATAAGAACATGTGGTCCGATTTGGGAACAGTCGCCAGTAAAGAAAATGTCTCACTTGCATAAAATTTAATCAAAATACCCCTTTTAGTCGTCAGCTCTTCTGACTCATCGTTGAGGTCTCTTGATTGAAACAAAATCTGGTAATAACATGGGTACGAGTGTCTGGTGAGATTAATAAAACAACCAGTGCATGTGTTTTCATTTGGGCTTTTGTTTTCACTGAAGCCCCTGTGTGGTTCTGGAAAAAGCTTTGGGGCGCCCTCAAACCAGCTCACAAGCATTCCTCAGTTGGTACAATGCGTGGACGCGCGGGCTTCTTTAGGCTTTGACAGTACGAGTCGAGAGAAGCTCGGTGAATTAGCAAAAATGTCCTCGGATACTAAAAATAGTTTCTCTCTGAACTGGTTTCAGCGTATGGGACTCATTTGATGTTTTGTAATGTCTCCAGAACATGAAAACACGTGATCCGTCCTTGAAAGAGTTACACACTGTGTAGATGAAGTGTGTATGGGTGTGTTTAAGTGCACGTGCACATGCACGTACGCCTGTGTGTGTGTGTGTGTGTGTGGTATTTTGCCTATTTTCTATTGGTTTATAGAGCCACATGAAAGTTTCCCTGCGCTGGATGAGATTGTCTGCTTTTTTCATTACAAACAAGACCAAAGCATGTTGGAGCAACCCCTACTATTGTGGCTTTTCACAGATCTCGGTCCAGACTTTACCTCTTTGACCAGTGGATGTGAACTGTGGAGGTGTGCGTACGTTACTGCCAGTTAGCTGTTCGCTGAAGGCATCAAAGCTGAATGGAAAAAAAACTGCAGGATATCATACTACTTGTGCTTTTCTGCTGCACAGCCAGAGAAGTGAAAAGGTTCAGAGCTGTAGTCTGGAAAAAGCTGAAAAGGAAATAATGATAGCTTAGGGCTGAATGTGATGGAGTAGAAAAGAAGGAAAAGGGAGGAATCAATCAGTCCACAGTTGTTGTGGAGTTCCATGAATTTTCACTAAATTTTAGTACCTGCCCTCCTTAAAAAATAAAGCAGGGTTGCCTCCTTGAAAAGTTCAGATGATGATTTGGAGCTCCAGACGTCTACCTGGCCTCCCTCCCTCCCGCTGTAGGTAACTCCAACATGCAATGCAAACAACGGCTGCGCTCGACTTCAAAACAACTCCGTCTGCACTCATTAAGCTCTCCCGTTCTCAACGTTTAAGAATTCCCATGCGGTTTGCAGCCGTCCTCTAATGAAGCACAATTAAAATGAAAAGAAGGTAATGAAAAATATTTACCCCCAGTCCAATGAAGTGGCTGGTGAAGTTGATGACTGCTCTTAATAAAAGCCATATGCCTGTTCTCATAAAAGTCTGTTTTTGTGGCACAGATTTCTTAGGCGTTAGCGCTTGTGCCAACAAGTGAATTAACTCCTGACAGTGGGTATAGTAAGAGGCAGTTTATCAGAAGCAGAAGATCTGTGCACTCACACTGCCAAATCTCCAGCAGTGATAACCAGCCACTGGACAAAGTTAGCGTACATCTAAATCTGTTAAATGAGCCCCTGATTGATTGTAGAGGTGTTTATGGTGGACCGCTCCTCCAAACACATCAAATAATCCTTAATCTGAAGTGTTTTCATCTGCAAAGCACCATAAAGAACACTTCTTGTAAACATACATGACGCAGCTTTGATGGGAATTGGACCGCTGACCTTGGCAGCATTTGAGGCATGTATTATTCACAGACTAATCTTTTTCCCATTTCAGGAAATTTTCCAAATTTTCCCAAAATACAGTGACTTAAAATGCAAATATGTGCATGACAGCGAGAGAAATACGTTTTGTCTACCACAAACAGATGACAGAAAGAAATACAGCAGGAAGCTACTGCAGTAAACCAGGGTCAAAGCTCTAAATCATACGTAGTTTGTTATGTATTGAGTTTTTTATTGTTTTAGATTTAGTTTTGAACATTACTTTGACCGAAACCTCACTCAGGATTTAGTCACCTAAACTTCTGGAAGGATCTGTGTGTAGAAAACTGATACCAACTACAGTCTAATCAGTATTATTGTTATTATTATTTAATAGGCTTTGCTATTTGGTTAAATTAACATGGGCTTATTTTTTCATATCAAGAAATAATAGTGCCAACAAGTTTTAGTATAAGAAAAGTGAAAGTTTGTGGCGCCTATGCCACAGGCCGGCTCTGTATGTATGTATGATGATGTATAATATATACAACTATGTTTCTATTAGTGTATAATCACCTAATAATACACATTTTTGTATGTTTCTACAGAGGTCCAGAACAGACTGGCTCTAGATATGGCCTTTTGCCTTCCATCACGCTAGAAAGGAGATGGTGAAGTGAAGGGGGGTTTCAACCAGCAACTACTTTACTAGTACGCACTAAATCCTACAAACAAAGATTTTACCTCTTACTAACCTTTTCATGTGGAAACAACCAGGTGTCAGAGAGTCCGTGCTCAGGACTGTATTATAGTGAGAGTGACTTTTAAGTCCTTATGGTTACGGGAGTAAATATTAGACTCATTTTTCACATCTTTTGACGTCTTTCAGACAAACAAATCAGGAGAAAGTTAACTTTGCATGAGACCTGTCTTTGTCTCGGCGTCAACACACTCAGATCTGGCGACACAGATATTTCCTCTCTCTATCAGTGCTGAATTGTCAGTCCGTTCCACCGAAGATGATCTACAACAACTTATCTAAGTTGAAAAATACCTTTCTGATCCGTCTCTGGCCGAACACAATCTGTTCACATGACATTCACAACACAGGGTTTGGAGTTCGAGGGTCAGGAGACCATGTCCACTCCAGGAGCCAGACATGTGTGCCATCACTGGTTTGTATCTTCTGTTACAGAATATGTTTGGTGCAGCCTCACAGAGCTGCTAGTATGGCTATATAGCGTCAATTTAGATTGAAGTTCATCTTACTTCACCAAAATTATACACACATAGTTCTTAGGATAACATTTTGATAAGGTTTTAGTTGCCTATAAACTTGAGTCTTGTGTGACAGTGGGCATGCACTTCTCAAAAGACAACCTGTGACATCTCATCAAAGTTTTAATAGTAAGAGAGACGTTTGCTGTCGTTACTCCTCCCTCTGAAACCTGAGCTGTTTTTTTCACGAGTCGCTCGACCACAGAAGATAATCTTGATCTGTGGTTGCGAAGTCACTGTCCCAACATATCGTCTATCTCCTTAAATCCGTGCGTAGATGACATGAGAAGTTGTGGTACAGTAATTCTGTCAGACGAGACTAGTTGAGAAAACAGAAGGGACCGGGCCTGACCGATCCTATGTCAACATGACGTTCCCCTTTTTTTCGAGAAATGCCGCGACATTCCCACGATGCTTTTAGCAGAGGGCTCACGCCGCTGGCCTGCTGAACTTATGTTCATTTCTACGGGATATTTTTAGGGGCCTCCCCTTTGCTCCCTGAGAGCCCAACAGGGTCCCCGTGCCGAGGCGCTCTCTTGGGCCGATGCACTGATCGGAACCAGATGCTGCTGGAGTGTGGAAGGGGACAGCAGAGGAGTGTGGAGGCTTCACTGCAGCTCTGATTGATAGGGGTCAGGATGAAGTTGGGAGTCGCATTTCTTGACTGTGATCCCCCTCTTTCTCATTTTCCTTCCTCCTTTACGCTCTCGCTCTCCTCCATCTATCCTGTCTGCTGTCAGGCTGCCTCCTGATGCCTGGCGTTTTATGTACCCTGTTGAGACGGTGTGGAGCCCGGCGGGGAGCAGACAGCGTTGCGCTTCATGTCTGGCTCTTTGCCTCACCTCAGCTGAGCATTTAATGAACTCTTTTACAATCAGAGGCTAAATCCTAACCACATTTTATAGGCACCTACAACCAGTTTTCAATAAATCTATCCGGCCCGCTGTGAGATGGTAATTATAGTAAATAAATAACAAAAACAATAAAGGTAAATCTCAGTTTAGAGCAGGAATGGAACTTTTCTTTTTGTATATTTTCCATCTGTTTGCGTGCAACATTTTCCACTGTACGTTTCCCCTCACAGAGTTATTGCTGCTTCAAGGCTGCTCAGATTTATCACTCTGTAAAAAACATTACTTTTGCTAAGATTTGTGTTTTTCAAAGTGGTTTTTGAAGGCGTATACATAAAGGTGGACACAATACTGTTTAATATTTTCCAATATAATCTCCTCAGCGCGCCCTAAACAAAGCATTTATCCTGTTGCAGAACCAGATTTATTTGTACAAATGTTGCTTTTATGTCTACATTTTTCCTCCTTATGACGGTACAAATATGTTTTGGCTGTCTGTGCTGCCCTTGCTGAAATGTTTGGGTTTGTAAATGTCTGTCCCTTTTCCCCTCAGGACCATGCCGACTCTGCAGAGCTCCGCCGCCTTGCTGCTCTTTAGCTTCCTGATTGGTCTGAGCTACTCCCTGAACCCAAATGACCCGAATGTGTGCAGCCTGTGGGAGAGGTGAGGCCTGTTTGACTGCGACAAACAAATAAACGTCACATCCAATTCGTTCATATCCAATTAAACATGTTTTCTCATACAGCGCTGTCTAAATATCCCTAGATGTTTACTTTATGGTTTTAAAATGATTCACGAGGGTCAAGACATCATTCATCACAAAAGTAAACATTTTTATAACACTTAAAAACATAAACAATAACTGTGTATATCAATAGAAACATTAAAGTAAAAAGATATATTTTCCCTCCTCTAGTTAGCACAAATCACCAGCTTTCATCCCATCATACAGTCAACATAAAGCGAGGCAAAAAGTAAACAGCATCACTGTGTTATATACAGTACTTGCTCCATTGTGACGGGAAACTAACTTTCTTTTGCACCTTGACACACAATTAAAATACAAAAACAGTTTGTCCTGACCAAGTCATTTGACTGGACAAGAGTTGTTCCATGAGTGAGCACTGAGACTTTTGACTGCATGGCATCACTCTGCTTTACAGATGTTCTAATAACTTTTACATTAATGTTCATTAACGGACATCTATCTGAGACTTTGGACATATTTGAAGGATCGACCATTTACTGCACAGAGAAACTGAATATGATAATAATTAGCCTGATCAGCCACCGTCAGTAATCAATACACAACCAGTAACTAAAAGCAGTCAACGTCAGACAGCCTTATAATACGGGGAAACTATTACACCAAACTATCTTTAGGAAATATGACATGTCCATAAAAAAACACATCAACCTACTAACACAATACAAAGGAAGTCATATGTTGACAGTTTTCCTGTCAATTTAGAATTAATATAATCCATAAAGATGAATTGTATAACTTATAGTTTCCTTGTTCTGAAAATGTTAAACCTTATTTATGAATCTTATATGTTGCCTGGCAACATTTTTGACTTGCAGAGCCAAATAAATGATTTAATGAACATATCATAATCTGTTGTCACTCATTACTCTTAAAGAAATGGTGCTTGTAGAACCGTTGTATAAAAACACTCTCAGTTGTGATGTTATACTAAATATCAGCACGCTGAGATGAACTTCAGCCGAGTCACAGCCTTGCTGATATTCAGTACAACGTCGCTCCCTTAATACCATGGATTTTGGTTTGTAGAATAGGAACTGGTGGTTGGTCCACCAAAATCCAACTTCAAAACTACTTACCTTAGTTATTATTTGTTATTTTCCAACTCAGGATATGTAGCTCACAATTAAACACAAGTCACCTGCAATAGTTCAGCTAAATCCAAAAACGTGAAAGTTTTAGCATGACTCAGTAGCATCGATCAGCTTTTTACTCTAATCTGTGCCAGTCTTGTTAACATTTCATGGATTTGCAGACTTCATATTAGCAAGTGGACATAACATCTGATGTAAGGTATTTTGACCACAGGCTTAAGCACAGTTGGTGCTTTGTGGTAAATACTAAGGTGAGCACATAAGGTCAGGTATACAGAGTCTATCCACTTATTTTCCAGTCAGAATTGAGCATATCCACTTCTGAATCCCCCCCTGATGCTCGTCATTCAGTCGTGTTCTGAAAGCTGATTCTTGGATATTGAAGGCATGACATAATTGACCAATTTCCATGAGTGGATGGAGTGAGGATTAAGGAAACGGTCACTCAAAATGCAGAATTCTGTAGTTTGTCTGTGGGCCAGTACTTATTGCCAAATCTGCACCTCCTCTGTAGCTGATTTCATAACGATCTTTACTCCCTGATGTCAAGCAGCTGAAGGAGCACAGGGCGTTTATACTTTGCTGGACCGGCCGCTTTAAAGAAAACATTTGGGGGATAAATTAAGAGGATTTCCACTTCTCAAGGCACCACAGATGTACAATGACAACACTAGCATGCTGATACACTATGTTGTATGTTCACCATCCTAGTTTAGTGTGTCAGCATGCTAACATGAGTTGTTAGAGTTCATCCTGAAGGGAACATGAACGTCTGTGCTGCATTTCATGATAACAGCTGTTAAAACATTTAATTGAAAACTGCAATAGTGGCACTAGAGGAAAGTCAGGGTCACCAAAGTCATTAAGATTAATCTACGGGTGCAACTAATGATTATTGTGTGTAATAATATACTCAATGAATCGATAAATTGATTGAAAATAGTTAAAAATGCCTGTAATAAATTGTAGCAGCTCAAGGTCATGTATTTAAATTCCTTGTTTTCTTCAACCATCAGTCCAAAACCCCCAAAAATAGCATCAAATTGTCACATTTGAGACTTAAAAATAACTAAAATGATCAACGAGTTATCAAAAGAAAGGCCAATTAACTTTCTGTTAATCAGCTATATTCATTAATCGACTTATTGTTGTTAGAGACCATCAAATGGGACCATGACGGCCTGCACACCTGCCCGTGGTCTTTGTTCAGAAGTTAAACTAATATATTTTGTTTCAGATCGAGCTGGGTAACGTTTCCTTTTCCTGTGTGTTGTTCTGCTTTTTCAGCTTCACCACCTCAGTGAAGGAGTCCTTCTCACATCCTTACGACCACGTGACAGAGGAGCCCTGCTCGGACCCTCGGACCTCCTACAGATGCACGCGCCACAGGTAGCAGCAGCAGTGTGATGATTCGTTTCCTGTAGGGCTTGACTTCCTGTTCCTGCCTGTGGAGGGTCAAAGCATCCTGTTTGACTGTGTTATTCTTTCAGGATCACCTACAAGACGGCCTACAGGCAGGCGGTGAAGACAGACTACCGCAAGAGATACCAGTGCTGCCCAGGCTATTACGAGAGCAGAGACAATTGTGTCCGTAAGTAATTGGAAACCTTTTAACAGTCCACTCGCCTCTATTGTTTTTGAGTACAGAGAGGTTTTAACCTGTGCTTTTTTTATACACTTTTACCTCAGTGTACACCAAAGTACACTGATCCACAGGCTCTCACCTGGTAGGACTTGAAAGGTTGACGGTAAACACACCTCAGATTGTGTGCATGTATCGTAGTAATCTTCGATTATTTCGAAACACACATCTTTCTTTTCTAGGAATAAAAACAAAACCTTGCTTGAACTCTTTAACTGTGATGTCAGCCTCCCAAGGATGATGTTGAATGTTTCAATTTCTATTTTATCACATTACAGAAACTATGTTTTGAGTAAGTAGTCCCACCCAGAATTTCACAAAATCCGAGGGCAAGAGTCCAAGCAAACCGCCCCCATCCAATCCCTCAGAAGACCTCGAGCACCACCAAAAATAAAGTGCAATGTTTTAAATCTTTTCCCGATCCTGAACCTCTGAACCTTTAACTATGAGTTACTTATTTTATGCAACAACATTAATACACATTGCCGTAAATATTCCAAAGTCGGGCATTAGGAGGGAAGATTTGAAGGCATTAGGTGATTTTTCATCTGTAGTTCCCGTGTAGTAGTTATTAGAAGTAGCAGTTATAAAATGACTTATGAGCATGAAGAGCAATCTCTCTTTGCATTGGCTAAAAAAGCACTCCAATCCAAATATAGAGGTTATAAAAAAAATACTGGAATCAGTGTGTGAAATGTCCACAAAGTGTATGTGTCTCTTAAGAGCTCCTAAAAAGCCCCAAATCCCAGAAAGACCCAGAAATGAACTCAGTGTCCGCAATGATAGCTACAACCCAGGTCCCACCCACGGGTGAGGCTGTAACCCCATGGTCAATACACACCTCTAGGCCCGATGCCAAACAATGTCAAGAAGAGGTTGCACACTAACTCTGTGTATAAACAAAAAATATTAAATGATTTGATTACATCTATATTTGAAAAGGGGGAGTCTTTAAAAGTATCCATTTATAGGAGTGTGGTTCTTTGCTGTATAAAATAATCAGTTTGGAGGATTGATGTTAAACACCCAGTATTGCACAGTTCAGCCATAGGTGCACATGTGAAGAAGAACAAAGTAAGGATGATGTTGGCAGACTAGGATTGGAAATGGCTGCTTAGGTTGTGGTTTGTCACTCGAAACAATGTCATAGACATACATACAATCGTCACATTTCTGACTCAAATTCTCATTACTGACAGGAAAGTTTCTTTTTTGTCTTTTTTTTTCCGTGCAACGTGCAGAGTCGATGTGAGCAGCACATGACACTGGAATACCACAATTATGGGTTCGGTTCCCACTTGAGCTTCTCTTGCTGAAAATGCACCGTATATACTGGCTGTACCAGCTGGAATTTTTAAAAACTAAACTAAACTCAATACACCAATTTTCATATTTTTTGTTTCAGTTCAAAAGATTTCAACAACTGTTATTGCATCAACGGAGCATCTGTTACTGATGAATTCAGAGGCGTGGCAATGCAGCCTCTTCAGCTCAGGACAACAGAATAGTGCATCCTATGAACAATAGCATATAACTGTAGTCCACACTCAGGCTGTAACGCCAAGAAACCGACGTAGCCAAAGCTCCTTTTTAGCTTTACATTAAATATGAAGCTCTCCTTTTTGGTGTTTGATCTGGATATTTAGTCTAGTTTGTGATATAATTTAATTTTACATGACATGTTTTAAGTGTCTCAGGATCCACGGTGGAAATAAACGTCCTCACTTTACCTATTTGTCTTGTAGATTCATAAATAAATCAAAATCAACTGTGTTTGAAGGGGAAAAAAACATTCCAACATATGGGTTTGATTTGTGGCTCAGTCACTATTATATCACCCTAACAAAGCCAGCTTCTTCTGCGACTTAAACAATCACGTATCTAAATGTACTTTACTGTAAAGTTAATTGTGAATTTAAAGGCAGTTGTGTATCACAATAGATGGGTGCAGCAGTTAAAATAAAACAGAGAGTGCATTGTTATCATGCGAAAATACCAAACTCATGTAGCTGTCAACAGTTTGCTGACACACTGTTATTGCTGAAAGTCAGCGGTGACATATATAAATAAAGTGAAACCATACATGGCTTTGCATGGGTTGAGAAAATTCTACCTTAGCTCATACATCACTGGATGGTCTCAGAAATGCATCACGGTAATAACAAGGTTTCTGGTTTTTCGTGCCTGACAGTCTGGAGATAAATGTTTTCTGTTCGGCAGAGATAATGTGCATTTTTTGGGTTGCGTGTTGTCGAACCACCTTTCACATTTGTGTGTGTAGTTTTTCTTTTGTAGTCAAACTTTGAAGTCGAGATGGAGCCAACTGATCGCCGTTTTTAGTCTCATAATTGAAAAATCTCCCAGTTTAACGTGTCATCCATGTCTCCTCCTAAATCCACTTTCTGTACAATGTTTTTTTGTATTTTTAAATAGATATAATTAGATATAATTATACATACCTCCCTCATTTGATGACAAGTTTGTCTTTTCTTGGATCCCCCCAAATTTCCAGTCTCCATTCACCTTCAACCAAAGCGGAAAATAATCAGTGAAATTATTGTTTGTGTTTGGATGGAAAGTTGAAAACGTAGTTCTTGGTGGAGTGCGGTTAGAAAACACTTGTCTAGTGTAACAAAATGTGAAGAGATCTCTGGCAAGATTATTAGTCTTCACTCATAAATGCAAGTTTGAATTAACTTAATTAATAGCAGAAACGTTTACGATGCTGGCAGGCGCACAGCTCTCTTTCAGAGAGGAAGCTTCTTGACGGTATGAATGGCATCTAACACTGGTGCTTTCAAGTGCATGGCTAAGCCCAGCTGTCGTCTGGCAGCTCATGCACTGTTTATGATGGGTGGAATACACTGAGAGGGAAATAATGTAACTCAATTTAACAGAGTTTTGATTGGATGAAAAACATTGTGAATTCTTTAGTAGTAGTCTTATGAAAAGTAAATACGTGACATTCAAGTTTTTTGTAGGGAAAATTACTGTATATTTAGATAAACAGCAACTTGAGTGGCTGTGAAGTGAAGCCAATGCAGAAGTGCCAAAAACTGCAGTTCCTCAAACGTCCACTTGAGGCTGGCTACAGAATAAATAGTCTCCATAAGTCCCACATGATAAAAATTTATAGTGTCTTTGGTTGTGGCTGACACAAAGTAGATAAATTGAGTTTTCTGCAGAAAAGGACTTGTGCGTTTGCACAAGAAGTTTAGTCAAAGTCTTTTTTTTTTTACTGGTCTCATAGACATGTTCTATAAGTGGATCTTATAAACTAAATACTGGCTCCTGTTGTGGAGAAATTGCTCAAGTCAAAAGGTCAATGGTGAGGTCAGGAAGGAAGAAAGTGTTCAGAAACCTCTGATGTCTCATGCTGTATTATTTATTAATGCTTGGCCACAGAGAATTAGAGACACTCTCAAAGTTCATCAGAAGTGCCTGAGTCGGTCTCACATTCTGCCGAACTCATCCTGGTGGATCGACTTTAAACCCAAAGATAACACCACAAATACTACACGCCCAGAATTAGTCAAAGAGAATGTTTTTACTCATGGAGGTGTTATTGTCAGCATATTCTAGTCTGGAGACACAGATGTCTGTTTACGCAGATATGTATAAAAAGGCAGCCACAGTGTTGAGATAGACTGGCACCTACTGTTCCCAATCAAAGCCAAACAACTAATACTGCCGTGACCTCGTGTAACCTAAGGATAGAAAATTCCATAACAGCTCCTTTTGTGTTTATTGCATGTTTCCCCTTCATGCTCGGCAGGTACAATCAGCAAATATACCACTATATGCCACTAAATAATACACACTAGTTCTTTCAGTCAAATCACAATCTTTCCCCAGCCATCACCAAAGTGTTTCGGTGGCCAGACTTTAAAAAAAAAGCACAGACAGGTATGTTGTTTAATTTGGAGGAGCCGTTGGAAAAACAGATAAAAAAAAGAGACCTGAAGTCTGAACACAGACAAATCACTCTAAGTCTTGTGTGAAAAACAAGATCCATGTTACGTAACATCCAGTTTGAACACCTCTATATCATGAGGGGTTACTTCTGATCTGAACTCTGCAGCAGTTTCACATAACTTCACATCCTGCTGTATTTCATCAGTTCAGTTGACGCTTCTCCACAAAGCAGAGACCGTTATAAAGTGTGTTTCTCATCAACAGCTCGCTGCACTAAGGAGTGCGTCCATGGTCGATGTGTCGCTCCGGACCGGTGCCAGTGCGAGGGAGGCTGGCGTGGCGACGACTGTTCCAGCGGTATGAATCAGTCTTTTCCTCTCACTCGCAGACATTTTCTCACTCTCCCTCTTTCATTTGCTTTTCCTCCCATCGCTTTCTCTCTCTTCAGGTGCACACACACACACACACAAACTTCTCATACACAACAGGAAATGACAGCAGGCCGTTAGTCAAGCGGCTGATCTTCACGTACACCACTCCATCACGCGCAGAAGGTCTTTCCAATGGAAACAGCATGGGAGCATTATACTGCATGCACGGCAATGAGTCATCAATGTCAGCCGGACTCCAGAAACCGGTTTACTAGACCAGAAGGACACCGAGCTGCACCTCCACTTCACCCAGACACTATTAAAAATTAGTAAAAGCTTTTCTTGTAGGCATAAATCAATCAAGTGTAATAAAAGTGAAAAGTCATACTCAAACAAACACGTAACAAAATAGCAGGAGAACAATGAGTTATGAGCTAAATACTGTAAGATATACTGAATATAGCTGTAGGCAATAACAAAGAATTAAGATACAGACATTAAACCAGCTTCTATTACCCATTATAACTTCTTTAAGACACTAAAGTCAGCAGAAACGGTTATACAATAGTTATTCAAGGCACCAACTCGGAACAGTGAGTCTAACCCTGTTTGTCTTGTCTGAAATCTCCTTAAATTCGAACGTCCAAACAACGCGGAGTGTGAAACCAGAACCACATTTTTCGTGGGGCTGCTGTTGCCGTTGCAGAAAAGAAGTTTTTTCCACTACCTCCAGCCCGTTTCATTGCAGTCAACTGGGTCAACAGTACACAGCCCTCCTCCATTTTCCCCCTATTCCTCTGCAGAGAGAGGGAACTGGCTTTAACGGGTAGCGGTTGATGTCCTGACAGGGGGATGATGGGAAGGGGAAATGGAAAATGTTACCCCACTCTTTCTCTTGCATGGCCCAGTTCTCTCCGTCTCTCCTTACACTCCCTCCCTCTTCCTTACCCTCACATTCGTTTTTTTTTTCTTTGTTTTCACTCGTTCACTCTGCTCTTTTCTCCTCTTCCACTCCTCCAGCCTTGGCTCCACTGTATCGCCCTATAATGGAGTCTTTTTGGCAGAATAAGCCTAACACTTCCTGGATGCCTGTGTGTTGACCTATCTAACTATGGGAAAGAGGAGAGGGGCTTGAGGTTTTCATCCTGAACACTCTCAGGACTGTTTGCCCACGAATATGGAGAAGAGAAGAGAGGAGGGAGAAGTACACTGAATACTTTTTATACACGTGAGAAGGCGGCAAAAAGAGGAGGGATTGGAAAGAATGGGATAATGATTCAGGGAAAAAGGCTAGTTTGGCTTATTGAGAGCTAGAAAATGTCATGTCGAAGCATTTTATGCTTTACGCAAGTCCTGTTAGGGGTCCCAGAGAGCTTCTAAAATGAGCAAGGGGTCGATAAGATGTCCAGGAGATTATGTGGTCTTTGGACACAAAGCAAAAACCCAACTCACTGCTTGGGACAAGTCTCTGGGGAAACAGAAGAATTTTCCCACCATGTCAGTGTGAATTCCTCATAAAAGGACAGTCAAGAGAAGCCAAGTCTGAAGTGTCTATCAATCAAGTTTAGATACAAGCAGTATGACTGATACTGTTTGTATCACTGCAGAGGTCAATGTTAATGGTACTTATGCTTGTATGTATACCTCCATTGAGATCACGATATCAATTGCATGAAAGACCTGAGAGCAAATTATACACACACACATAGACTAACAGTAAAACTATTTGTGTATCTGTGTGGTTGTCAATTACAAATATTATTTAATATATTAGTCAGTAGAACTTAAGATCAGGAGCAAATGTCTCTGGGTGGTGTCTTGGTTGTTCACTTTGACAATCTAACCAAATTCTAGGCGTTGATAAGGTTGTGCTATAAGGTTGTGAACTGCATACATCTCGTCCTTTTGGAGTTTAACAGGAGCTGAAAGGTTAATAAAAGTGGTCTGAATGTTAAAAGCAAACTGGCCTTACCTGAAACTAGGGCTTACAATGGTTACAATGATAGTATAAGATGGTATCATCAGCATAGAAACGGACATTGCAATGCTAAATTGTGAAAAAAATATAAATATAATACTACTTTACCTGTAGAGTAAATAGCAGTGGAGCTAATTTTGATCCTTGTGAGACAACTTTAGGATAAAAGTCTGAAGATTGTGTTGAAAAAATAAATTAGATTACAGAAATCAGGTTTTTTGTATGCCCGATGTTGTCGTACTATTATGATTTCAGGATTATCAGTTTATATAGAAGCTGATTGAGAAAACGTGCTATTCCTCCTATCGGGAATACACCCTGAAAATATGTTTGTGTTATGTTCGTGCTGCTTTTGATGTGTTTTCTAAAACATCAGTTATTTTTTGGCATTTTTTTGTTTGGTAAATTTGTCATGCAAAATATTATGTTTTCCGGTTTGTTAACTTGTTTTCTCGGAGGTCATGTTTTCTGACATGTCGCGGTTCGACGGTTTGAAGGCCTCTGTATTTTGTTGTGTCACTGTGATAAATAATCAAACATGCTGTAGGTCAGTGAACTCTCATGCACACATGCAAACACTTAAGAGGGAAAATTGGCCATGAATGCTACGTCAAATGTCAAACAACTGGCAATTTTGGGTTGATCAGCACCTGCCATTATGATGAATAAATCAAACATAGACTCTTAAGCTAAAGGTAAGTGTGTTTGATAAAGGCAAACTCAGCAACTCTTTTAGAGAAAGCCCTGCACTTGAGGATGTATATTTACATGCTGATAAACAAACAGATGGGTAGAGTTTTGATATTCGGCAGTGGAGGCTTGGACTCAAAATCACACGTCCAATCTGGTACATTTCACCCATTCACTCATCTGCTGTCTGGATGCATCAGCCCTGCAGACCCTTCAGTAAATCTCCCCTGCTGTCCTGGAGAATGTCTGTGTAAACATAATCGCTGCTCCAGCTGAGTTTCTCATTACTCAACGTGACACACTCCGGCAGAGCCCCTCTCCCGTGCCCACACGGAGAACAAGTGAAGTTATGATTCATTTAAACAAAAGAGGCAAGGGTCCTGCTCTAAGTTAGTGCAATAAACATGGCAGCGTGCTTAGCTCCAGACCAAATTTGGCTCTACGCTACCCTCTGTGTAATTATTGTCAAAGCAGTCCTTGTACTTTTCAAAGCTTTGGCAGGGGCATATGTTTAGCAGAGGCAAAAGGTAGAGGGGAGGGGAACTGGGAACATGGACTCGTATGACGTATAGCTCCGGCCTTGGTGCACGCTTGATTCTGAGCCGCTCACATAAAGAAAGATGATTCACGGAGGTCAGCATGAAATTGTTGGAATGGTTTTTAGCTTGAGAGAAAACAACTGAAGCCCGTCCATGTGTTACGTCAACGCTATTGAATATCACATTTTCTCGATGGCATCCAAAATCCAAGACAGTCCGAGGTATTGATGAGAAATTTGAAAAATGCACCCTTGACCAATCTGGGTTCTCATAACACGACCCCAGTGGACTGAGATCTCTTCATCATGAATTGAAATCCAAACCTTGTGTGAATCTCCACTGCACGCTAACCCCACTGGAGCCGATCCTTAGGCTTCTGTAACATTAACCATTTAAAAAGCCCTCCGTCCCGTGAGCTCCATGCAAATCTCCCTGCCAGTTCCAAGTTATTTGTTGGTAATATAAAACTGCACTGTGAAAGATGAGGATTTGAATGTGGAAGCGTGGTGGAGATCCACACTCGGTACTCATCCTCGAGCACTCTTCCGTCTCTTGTTTCTGTTATTCGTCTCTTTGCACTGAATTTAAAATCAGATTTGTTTCTGCTTATTTGTTTTTAATGACATCATATATTACTGTAAGTGTACACCGCGGCGTATGGGAGGAAAGAATTGCATGAAGAAAAACAGAAACTGACACAAAATGATCATGCTTGCGAGTTCCAAAAAATTATGTGTAATCTTATTTTGCTGCAGTGTTTTTATTGCATTTCCAGCACTGCACAGTCAGTTTGACTCAATGTTTAGAGTGGTGGGGCACATTACTGGAAGCTGACTTGTAAGAATCGCTGGAAAATGTGGCCAATGAAAGTGAAAACCTCCCTTGTGTGAATATGTGTAGCTGTTTTAACTAGAGTGGCAGTGGCCATGCTCTTCTCGGGATAAAAATAAGTTGTAAATGTGTGTTTGATTTTCATTGGATCAGTTTTTTAAGATAAGCAAATTCCCACAAGCCAAAAGTCTAGTTTTAAAAACACAAACAAACCACAAGAATTCGGGTTGTGTTTTACTCTCTTACTCTGGATCAATAAACGTCATAGTCATAAAACAACTGTTTGCCCTGTTGTACCTTTCAG
Source organism: Larimichthys crocea (assembly GCF_000972845.2). NCBI lineage: Eukaryota > Metazoa > Chordata > Actinopteri > Sciaenidae > Larimichthys > Larimichthys crocea. Next base: position 33,096,285 of record NC_040023.1, read on the forward strand.
CCTGTGATGACAAACACTGGGGGCCAGGCTGCGGTCAGCAGTGCAAGTGTGAGAACGGAGCTCTCTGCGATCCAGTCAAGGGCGCCTGTCAGTGTCCTCCGGGGTTCATCGGACGCTACTGTGAGGACTCGTGTCCAGCAGGGACCTTTGGGAAAGGCTGCCTGCAGAGGTGTAAATGTGGGACTGGAGGAACCTGCGATAAAGCAACCGGAGAGTGTTTATGTCGGGATGGATTCACTGGGACTTTGTAAGTTCACTCAACACATGTTAAATAAGGAGCCTTGCACATTAGGAAATGCTATATTGATTTCATAAACAGATGAAAACATTGACTTCCATTACAGCATTTTGGAATGGTTCCACTTTTCACAGTTTTAATCTTCATGAAATTTATTATTACAAACAGAATATTTTTAATTAAAGTCAAAATACTTCATTCAGTCCCTCAAGGAGCTTTTTTTAATTTTTCTGTCAAGACTCAGAGGCTGCAGTCATACTAGCAGCTTTGTGAGGCTAAACATAACCAACCTCAACTCGACAAAGGCAACAAGTTCTCGACAATCATCAGCCAAACTGTTCGCAATAAATGTATAAACTCACTGACCGCCCAGTAATGTCAAAAAGTAAGAACTCTGAAAAGGACAAAGAGACGTTGCCAGCTGTTGGCCTAACTATGGCTGAGATTAGCTCATTACAGGGCTGCCCTAACGGTCATCATTCGAGTCGCTGACATTCAAACTGGATAGCATACACTCCACAGTTATGGACCACAGGCAGCGTATTGGCTCTCTGGAGAATAATGCCTCTGAGGTTGACCAGCGTCTTTAACGACTTGAGAATACTCTGCTCTGCTGCGAGTCTACAAGTCACTGAAAGCTAAAATTGCAATCCATCCAGAACCATTGAGATATTTACCTGTGTCTTTGGAGGCATGCTGCTATAAATTGACACAAGTTAACAACTTGACACAACTCACTTCATTATCTTTATTCTTCTCAGGAGGTCAGATTTATCGCTTCTTAACAAGTTATGCGTTTCCACGACTTAATTTTAAGATGGAAAAAAAAAGACCCTGCTGAACTATACTATAATCCATGAGTCATCTGTTACACCCTGTTTTTTAGATGCCCCCGAGGATGAGTAAGCAATGAAAATTCTTCCCTACTAGATATTAATGGAAACTCTTATACTGCCAATGTGAAAGCACAACAAACCACTTTGAGCTAAATAAGAAAAAAAAAAAAAAAGTGGGGGCTTGGCAATACTGGCTATGAAATAAAGCTCCTTGATGAATCGTGTATATTTGAAGCCTGTCCATGTTATTACACCTCAGGGGTGTATTAGAGAATAGAATATGCCAACAATGAATTGTACAACAGGTTAGTTACAGCCAAGTAATCTGATTGGTTAAAGACACGTTCCAGCCGTGCTGTAGATTCCCACAAAGCCGCTGCAATGCCAAGACTTATAGCAACCAGAGAGCTACTGTTGGCTTTTTCTGGCTCCTTCCTCTTTCTACTACTCTTCTTCAGAGAAGTTAAAAGGAGAACATAACAGGGTCAATAAACTCTTGCCTATATCATCACTAAGACTCTTTCCAAACCTCAGTATTTGTGTTCAGTGGTGAAAGAAGTGCTCAGATCTTTTACTTTCGCTGCATTCAAACTCTTATTTTAAAAAACGTCCAGTGTGTAACATTTAGCCGGCTCTAGTTACAGAAATATGGCAGAAGTTAAGATATAATATTCATAAGTATGTTTTCATTTGTGTTTAATCATCTGAAAATAAGAGCTGTTATGTTTTTGTTACCTTAGAACGAGCTTAAATTAAATGTATATCTACAGATGCTGCAGGTCCTCTTGCACGGAGTCGGCCAGGTTTTTATAGTAGCAAAGCAAACACTGCCCCTAAACAAGACGATTCACATTTTTAATGCGATTTGGGAGGGTGAGTGGAGGGGGTTGCAATCTGCAACTACACCACTAGATGCCACTAAATCCTACACACTGAAAGTACAAAAGTATCAGCAGTAAAAGTACTTACTATGCAGAAGAGCCCATTTTAATATGTGCATTTATATTACAGGATTAGGATTATTGATGCGATGATGTGAGATGGTTAATTTCCTCCCAAAGTTTTATTTTAATCTATTACTTTAAATAGTAACTACAGTTAATATATCAAAAGTAGTTGAGTACAATATTAGCCTCTAAATTGTGTGACTGGTCCTATAAAGTAACAGAAAAATAAAAAAAAACTCTTGTCACAGTTACTTTACTGTTTGCATAATTAATTTAATAAAAACATGTTTTTTTGTGCACTTTTACTGTAGAGCAAAAACATTACTCGTGTCTTCAAGAATGTCCCAGGACACATGGAGTGTGTTTTTTTGACTAAAGTGGTCCATTAAGCTGTTATTAAGCATCGACCCCCATCTTTTCCTCCCCAGCTGTGAGAAGGCCTGTCAGGCCAGGAAATGCCAGGCACGTTGCCCCTGCCAGAATGGTGGTATCTGTCGGGGCAAAGGGATCTGCGCTTGCCCCCCTGGATGGACGGTAAGTTTTCAGGTTAAAGAACGCACTCACTAACCTTTAAGTTATCTGTGGACGTTGCCAGATTTCGAATTAGCTCATGTGTTATGTTCCAGCTGGCTCCAGACTTTGGACAAGCGGTCACATTTTCTTAACACTGACTTATCTGTAAAGACATTGTGAAAGCAACCTGTCATCTCTGGAGACTCGCAGATGGGTTTTCCACAAAGTGAAAAAAATTTATAATGAAGTTTCTTTGGAAAACGTACACGGAGTGGAGACATGTTTGTGATCCCATCAGAGAGCAAACTAACAGAATATTCTCCAAGTATCTGCGTCAAGTGTAAAGTTGCTATGTTGGTGTCTGATTCCAGTTTTTGCAATGATTCATCTGTGTTTACTTGGCATTTATTTCTGACTCAGTTTTTTTTTCTCCTGGTTTTCTCTGCAGGGTGCAGTTTGCACAGAGCGATGTCCAGAGGGAAGGTTTGGACCAAACTGTGCTGAGGAGTGTGTCTGTCACAACAGGGGTAAATGTGACCCTCAAACTGGACAGTGCCAGTGTGCCAAAGGTTTCACCGGTTACAGGTGTGTATGCAAGTGTTTCATGTGGCTGTCCTGCAGCTTTATTCAGCTTCTTTCTCCATTGCAAATGAATAACAAGAACAAAACTATTGCCTCAGTACTGTAAGTGAATGCTCTGTGTTCATGCACTTTGTTTTTTCCTCATATACTTGCTGTCCTTTTGTATTAAAGCATCACAGACCATCTGGGTTTGTTAGCATGCTTTTTGAAGTTTACTGATGTCAGACAGCCTGATTTCTAGGCACTGAACAGCCTCTCTGTGCTTTTGTGCCAAGTAGAGTTATTTCTAACTATTTAATGGACACCAGAGAAAAACAAAAACAGCCTTGGCTAACATCACGACTGGCTAACCACAATACAAAATGGAAGCTTGGATTCGGTTTGTGGTTCATGTGTGAATCAACAACAGACTTGTGCATTGCTTTCCATCCGTCCTGCATCTCTATAATCTCCTGTGTCCCCGCCCTCAGGTGTAACGAGGAGTGTGCTGCAGGTACTTATGGTCAGGACTGCGAAGGTGTGTGCGACTGTGCAAACGGTGCACGCTGCTACAACATCGATGGAGGCTGTCTATGCGAGCCGGGCTTCCGTGGTCCACACTGCAGGGACAGGATGTGTGGACATGGCAAATACGGCATGCACTGTGAACGCACCTGTCTCTGCCAGGACAAGCACACACTCAGGTGAGCGGGCGTCGTCAGGAGAAGAAGAAGATGACGACGATGAAGGGGTTAAAGCAAACATTTTTCTGAGGCGGTGCTATTCTTGGGTTTTGGTTGAGATAAACCTCAGTGAGTGGTAGCCTCATTTAGACCTTATCTCCTGCTGAGACGCCCGTCCTGGTTGGTTGGTTGGTTAGCACAGATTTAAAGTTTTACAAACTCAGCTTATGAAGACGTTTCTCTATAAACGTGAACCATACTTCCAATAAAACATGAATCTTACCTTTGCAAGACCTCGACATCTCATGCTGGTGGGCCTGATGAGCTTGTTTCTGCCACATTTGTACATAAAACTGTATGCCAACTACTGAAGACGCCACAGCTTTGAGTGGTTTTCCCATTCTGGACTATCATTAGCAACCTGAAAGCCAGTAGGGCCAGCTAAGTAAACTGGCTAATAGGTAGTTTGACCCAAACACAGGTTAGTTAATTGTTAGCTGTAGTCTTTGGGCTTCATAACACTGTGGCTGGTTCATGTTTTCACAAGGTTTGCTCAGGTTATGTGGCCTCACACAGCTGGTAAACCCACACAGGTGTTTCTATTTAAACCTCTTCTCAGGACTTTGTGGGCGTGTGCAGGCCGTGTTTGATTGACATGTCTACTCTTGTTGCACCTGCAAAGGTGTGGCAACTTACATCTTTATTATTCTCATTACTGGTAGTTGAGTTTAATAACCTAATTTCCTAACCAGAGCAATCTGTGTGCGTGTGCATGTTTGCTAATTGCTTTTTTCAACCCATGAGATTATTTCTGATTTCAGACCAGCTGTGCCGGTCAAAAACGACCATATGCTGTTGATAATAACGAGGAAACACCCAAAGTATTAGAGGTGTCCAGTTACTTGTCAGCCTTTATCAATAAATGTTCAAAATGAAAGCTTTCTTTGGCAGAGCTTTCTCACTGTTCCTTTGTCTTTTTGTAGCGGTTGCCTCATACTTACATCATGTTTTTCATTGTCCAGCTGTCACCCAATGAAAGGAGAATGCACGTGCCAACCTGGGTGGGCGGGACTGTTCTGTAACGAGACCTGCGCTCACGGTTTCTACGGTCACGGTTGCTTGGAGCCGTGTCTGTGTGTGAATGGAGGGGTGTGTGACAGCGCCACCGGCCAATGCCATTGTGCCCCCGGGTTCACGGTGAGTGGTGGCGTTGTTTCATGAAGTTTAATGAATCAAGTTTATTAGATCAGATTTCTGTAGCTTTTAGATGAAAATACCTATTTTTAAGTATGTGTCTAGGTTTATTATATGTGTTGCTACTTATTTATTATTGCAGGGGGTTCACTGTGAGAGTTCATGTAAAAGTGGCACCTATGGCAAGAACTGCTCCCTGGAGTGCTCCTGTAAAAACTTTGTCGATTGCTCGCCCATCGACGGGACTTGCTTCTGCAAAGAAGGTAAAAAAAACATCACACAGTCAGTCAGTGCTTGACCTGTTTACAGACTGTTGCATACATGAAAATCTGTAAAATAAATAAATAAATAAAAGCTTTCTATCAACCGTGTGACTAAACAAACATGGCTGACGGTCCTTCATGTGTCATCCAGGCTGGCGAGGGCGGGACTGTTCCACCCCCTGCTCGGAGGGAACCTGGGGCCCAGGATGCAACGCCACCTGCCACTGTGCCAACGGGGCAAAATGTAATCCTGCAGATGGATCCTGCACCTGCACAGCCGGCTGGCAGGGGGCGCGCTGTGACCAACCTTGCCTGGTAAATGACTGGATATGAGACTTTATAGCTGTTTATGAAGTGGGAAAGAGGTGGGCAAAACTGATTGGACCTCTAGCAAGTGATCTTTAAGGGATGCATCACCAGTGCAGATAATTAGATTAACACAGGGTCAACAATACAATGAAATATGTTGGACAAGACAGACAACCGGTCAGCTCAGTATTAAAAGTGTGTAACAGATAATAATAAGATAAAGAAATAATATAAAAATAAATATGTGTATTATACACAATATACAAAAAAATAAAATACAAAATATAGTAAAATAGATAAATCTTATATATATAAGATATATTACACTATTGGAATACTGATTGCCAGAGTAAAGTTAAGTAAGTTTTAGACCACTTCTGCCAGTCGAAATGGGGAAATGCAAATAAAAAGGAAGGTAGGATACGATATAAGTTTATTAATCCCTCGATATATGTAGGAAAATATTAATATAAGATACAAAAGTTGTAAAATAACATATACATGCATACAAAAATAGAATAAAAGTAGAAATAATAACCTAAAGGGAGGTGCAAAGTAGAAATGAACATGCTAGGGTTTAATGAAGAGATCAGATTTAACGTGTTAATCCCCCCCGCACACCTTCTCTGTTTGTCTCCCAGAGCAGAAAATGTTCTGGACTCGAGCCACAACATCGTATGAAAACACATCAAGGTGTAAAATGATACTAACAACAGAAGATTAAAAGAATTTACTCTCTGTTTATTCTATGTCAAGCCGAGCAGAAGAATGAACTGTTATATAAGACTAATGCATAAATCAGAAGGGTGATAATTTTACAGGACGTGTCAGTTGTGATTGGACAGTCTGTAGAAATGTTGTCCAGCTTTTCATCCCTTACCTCACCCTCTGTATGCTTTAATCTGTGTTTTGGACATGTGCCTCTCCTGTCTCTGCCACGCCAACCCACCAGGCTGTCTATACAACAACACATTGCCAGTGTAGTATTTTGTCTGACTCTGACTGAGCTGGCCGAATGTTGCAGAGATTCCCCTGACAATTCTTTGCCCGTTGGCATTTGTTCACATGTGCAGATGGGCACGTTTGGGCCAGGCTGTCTGAAGAGGTGTGATTGTGTTCATGCCGACGGCTGCCAAGCTACCACTGGGGAGTGCCACTGTCTGCCAGGTTGGTGGGGTAAGTGATGACGTCCTCCGGGTGTCTCTGCCAGCTTGGCTTCTGTTCCACAGATAAATCTGGTCCAGCACGACTAAGAGAGCCACAGGTTTTAAAGCACTCTGTCCCTCTGATTGTGCTACTGACTTTGCTATTCTTGCCCAATCACATATACTTTACATGACTGACAACCATTTTCATACTGTGCCAAAGGCTTTCAGGTTTGATTCTCTGCTTTCACTGCAGCCATTAGTTCTCGCTTTAAAAGGCAATCCATCACAGAGGTCAAGGTGTTTATCTTTAGGCTTTTTCATGTTAACATTATTATCACATTTAGTGCTGGAGGAAGTGCTAAAAGCCTTTACTCGAGTAAAAGTAGCTAAAATGAACTATCAACATACTCCATAACAAAGAAAAGTCCTGCATCCACAATCTTATGTAAAAGCAATATCAGCCAAAACTCAATATGTAGCCAGTTTTATGTAACTGCTAGATACTTTTGGACTACATTACATTACATTACATTACATTGCATTTAGCAGACGCTTTTATCCAAAGCGACTTACAGAGGAGGACATAAGCTGACTACTATTTATATCATGTTTTATTAAATGATCACATGTTTTGTTTATTAAAATCAAACCTGCAAAGTCATTTTTAACTAAATGCTGATGTTAAACTTGTATAAATATTTATCCCTCTCAAACATAGTGGAGCAGAGGCACAAACAAGATAAAGTGAAGTACAAGTACCTCAAATTGCACTTTCAGAGTAACTACAGATGTCACTATCATTTTCAGATTGTCTCTGTTTGCTTATCATTTGCCTTTGAGTTTTATTTTTGTCACAAACAGTTATGTTTTTCTGTTAGCCAGCTCTCAAATCTCACATGTTGATGGTTCATTGACTTTAAAATGGTCTTTGCTAGCAGCCGCCCTCTGATTATAAGTAAAACAAAAGCAACCACGACTAAAGATTATTTATCTGAACCCAGTTTCAAGTGTAATTAGATTTTTTATATAACTCTAAAAGTGTCTTTATGACTGGAAGTAAATCAAACTAACAAATCAGGCAGTTTAAAGTATAGACAATGTGAAGTTTATGGACTTGTGAAAAAAACATGCTCTTCACATTGACTTCTTTTATGTTTGATTTTACTGGTTATGTTTGTTACTGCAGTAAATTTATGAATGCAGGACTTTTACTTGGATGGAGTGTATCAGCGTTGTAGTATTGCCAATTTTTCTTGAGTAATAGATATGAATACTGGGAGTGTGCCTGCACTCCTTATTCATCCACTCCACAGACACAGTCTATGATGATTCACTCTCCATTTTTGTCCTCTAGGTCCTCGTTGTAGCGAGCCATGTTCAGAGGGCTTGTGGGGGCGCCACTGTAATCAGACCTGTTTCAAGCATTGCCCCAACAGTGACACATGCTTGAGGGAGACTGGAGCATGTGTGTGTCGCCCAGGCTACTGGGGAGTGACGTGTCAGAACAGTGAGTCCGCTGACATCAAAACCAGAAGCGTACTGGAGTTAGTGTGTAGCATCTGGCTCGGCTCACTCTTTATCTCTTTGTCTCCCAGAGTGCAGAGCTGGTATGTACGGAGAGCAGTGCAGCATGTCATGCCCGTCCTGCGGCCAGTCGTACCGCTGCCACCATGTGACAGGAGAGTGTGATTGCCTACCTGGATACACTGGAGTCAACTGTGATCAAGGTTGGCGTTATACGCCCATGTGCAAAGACATAGACATCTTCTATGTTCGATACAATCTGGTGCAGTGGTTTCATACATGACATTGTGTGTTCTACAGTGTGTCCAGCTGGCTACTATGGCAAACTGTGTTCTGAGGTGTGTGTTACCTGTGCCAACAACTCCACATGCAACCACCGGGACGGCCACTGTGAATGTTTGCCTGGCTGGACTGCTACCGACTGCTCCATACGTGAGTGTAACTGCATCTTTTTCTAGAGGAAAAAATGTAAGTGGCTTAACATGAAATATGAGCTGCTGAGAGAGGAATACAACTGATGGCTGCATCAACCACAACATAACATCCAAGACGTTCTTTTAGTGTTGACTCCAAGATGTTAACAGTTGTCTTATGTTAAGTCTAGCAGGGCTGCAAGTAACATTGATTTCCTTCAATCAATCTGCTGATCTCTAAAATGACAGAAAAAATCCGGTTATAATCCCCCACAGTGCAAAGTGGTGACGAGCGACAAATCCTCACATCAGAGAAGGACAAATCAGAGAGTTTTGGGTATTTTTACTTGAAAAATTCCTGAAACCATTAATCAGATTAATGTTCTTTTGATCAACTTTTCCATTGATCAGCTCTACAGCCTAAATATTCTCTAGAACCGATAAAATAAATAAATAAACTACCAAAAGAGAAGTTGTAATTTTACTGAACATTGCACTCTTGTGTAATATTTATCCCAAATTTGGACAAATATGACCGCACAAGTGGACCATTATTGTCTTTGCACCATAGTTAAATGTGTGTTACATTTGTCTAATGACATGAACCTTGTGTTTTTCCAGCCTGTACTCCAGGACGCTTTGGCCCGTTCTGTACTCAGACCTGCTCCTGTCCAACCAACCTTATCTGTGACCGATTTACCGGAGACTGTCTGTGTGAAAGTGGAGGAGATGACTGTAAACAAGGTATAGATACACACAGATTTGCCCTTTTAATATAGAAGCTAAGTATACAGACTTTCACTGACTGCCTATGATTATCTTTATCTTGAAAAACAGTGGATAGAAACTTCATGTCACTGCCTTCATATTCCATTTGCAGGTTTCGTGGTTTCCTTGTTCCATCTCAGAGGTGGAAACTTAATGAAAGCCGTCTTAGTCTCTGTGCTTAATTTTCCTTTCCACCTCCTGTTTAACAGACTCGTCTGAGCAGTCAGGGAGTGTTATGGTTCCTCTTCCTCCTGGTGAGAGGGAGTCATGGGGAGCCATCGGTGGCATCGTCGTGCTTGTCATCCTGGTGGTGTTGCTGCTGGCTCTGCTGCTGCTCTACCGCCGCAGGCAGAAGGACAAACAGAACAACACGCCAACCGTCTCCTTCTCCACCAGCCGCACGGTCAACTCTGAATACGCTGTTCCAGGTACAGAACAGAGTATACAGTATTTCTATCAGGTCATACAGTGTGAGGAGTTATTATGTTGGGGGGGAAAAGCCACACATGTATGTTTTTAACACATTAAAGTAAATTAAATGTTTTATCTGCTGCAGAATAATGTATCCCAAAAACAAAAGGGAGAATTAATTTTTAATTTTTTTGGTCTTGTCAGATTGGTAGTCAGTTTTCTGTTTACGTAGATGGATAACTTATTTTCATACAACTAACTTATTGCATTAAGCACTAATCACCGTTCTATCATATGCAGATGATTACACTAAACTCTCCTCCTTCTCTTAACTCACCAATATGAACGCACATCTCGACCTGCACCTAGCCACCAAATAAACATTCGCCAGAGCACTGCTATGGTCAGTTTTCTGGCTCGATACCTAATTAGTTGCTCAGCTCCAACTCATTATTCCAAAAACTAAAAAGCACTACTCGTAAGTTTGTTTACTTTGTCTCTGGTTCCCCTGCTGGTGCTCAGCCTGCAAGCTGCTACCAATCAAACACAGGCAGCAGCACACTGCTCCAGCAGTGAACATCCAATTTTCCTTTTAATTATATAAAACTACGTGTTTGTAACATTATCAAATTTAAATATACAGTATGCTTTATGAGGTAACTTTCCGTTAAATTCAACCTGACATATGCGGTAACCTTAAAAACTTAAGAGAGACTAGAGAAAAGTAGTTTGAATTGGGACCATGCTTGTCTGTGTGGCGTGTATTTATAATGATTTGTATATGATAATAAATTCAATCATAGTGAGTAATAGGTAATAATTAGTTTTCTTTGGGAGAGGTTTAACATTTTCAAAAGAAATTATACTTTTATTTTGATGTTTTAATAATTGCTCTTGTGTAATAATGTGTTGTTTTTTTGTTGTTTTTCTGCAATTAGTGTTCCACAGAGATGCATTTTTATTGACCTTGAGGTAATTTACCCGCAGCAGACGTGATTCCATATGTTTGTTTTGGCCTACAGATGTTCCTCACAGTTACCACCACTACTACTCCAACCCCAGCTACCACACACTGAGCCAGAACAGGCCTCCGCTGCCACACCTCCCCAACAACCATGACCGCACCATCAAGGTGAATGTCAACTCTGTTACAATCAACTCGGTGAGCTCATACTTTAGGCAGTTTTCAGGCTTCATAGCAACTGTGGTGCAGCATTATGACAAATATGTGATTTATCCAATCAACAGCAGCTGTTTTTTCAGGGCCATAAAATGATAAAATGTTGAGCTCACTTCACGTCAAAGGGTACATTTTCTTTGCATGCATGATTTCGGATTATCGTCTTTCGTACATTTTCTTTGCATGCATGATTTCGGATTATCGTCTTTCTGTCTGTCCTACAGAACACCAACAACCAGCTGTTCTGCAGCGTGAAAAACATGGAGAGGGAGAGACGGGGCTTGTTTGGGGTTGAGAGTAATGCCACTCTACCTGCAGACTGGAAACACCACGAGCCACGCAAAGACTCAGGTCCGTCTTCACTGTGGGACTCACAATTCAGGATCAGATACTTCACATTTCATCCATTTAGAGGAGACACTCATGCAGAGAAACCTGGAGCAGAAGAGAAAAATGAAATGAGTGGATTAACATTTACAGGCTTATAAAGGGAGTTTGGTTTCCTGACCTCCTGACCACAGCTACATAAAAGATAATCTGTTAAACCTGCAGCTTACTCATAATATAACCTTCTGCTAACACACCTAAAAGTAATTCCTTTTTTCCAAGTGTCTAATAATAGTGAAAGCAGGGGAAAACAATTTGTCTCCCATGTTTTAACAATAAAATAATCATTCTTGGAGATATTGAATAGAAGCAAAGTTCAGTTCAGTGAATGTTGAGAAATCTTTTTTATGCAGACTACACCAAAGTTTATCGACCGTCACATTTCCTTTGGACAGAAAGTCTTTTCAGTCAATAATGCACATTTGATCTGAGACTCTAAAAAAACAAAAACAATAAGGACTTCATAAAAAGTTATAGTTGCATTGCCAGCTTTTACTCACCTGCTATTGATTTTGCAGGTTTCCAAAGCAGCTTATCTGCTTTTGATTAGTTCGCCATAAATGAAAATGAAGATGCCAGATTTGTCTTTTATTGTTTACAGGAGCTTTTGGAATCGACCGGAGCTACAGCTACAGTGCCAGCCTCGGAAAATATTACAACAAAGGTGGTTTATCTTTTTGCTCCTTCCTATGACCTGCTGTATAGGAGCAGGAATACCAAAGATTACATTATTAGCATCATAGAAGTAGAGATTTGGAATGAAAACAAAGGTTCTGACTCTTCACATGTACTCAATTTCTTCTGTCTCGTTGCTTCCTGTGTGTTGACAGAGCTGAAGGACACGGTGGCGGTGAGCAGCAGCTCTCTGAACAGCGAGAATCCTTACGCCACCATCAAAGACCTGCCCGGCCTGCCCTTCTGCCCCCCGGAGAGCAGCTACATGGAGATGAAGTCCGCCGTGCCCAGAGAGCGAGCGTACACTGAGATCAGCCCGCCACCGTTCAACACGGCCACCTTACGCCGAGGTGAGCGACACTTTTTTTAGACCTGCCTTTGTAATGATACTTTCAACGAGGCGATAATGCGGGGACGTAGGCTGCAGCATATCAGAGAGTGAGATGTGTTTCTCAACATCAGTATTACAAGGAAACAATCAGGCCATTTGGAAGAGTCACGTTACATATTTCTCTGATCAAATGTTGGAAGAAACAAGAATGTTTCTTCAGTAATGAATTTCAGTAATGACATGCTCAGGTTAAAAATTGCAACTTGAATGGTCGCACCCTTTATTATTATTATTATTTTTGGTTATTTTATTATTTGTTCTTCTTCTCTCGTTATTTTTTTAGATTAATCATTCGGTGTACAAGAGCTAAAAATGTCCAGCACAATTCCCTAAATCTAAGAGTGCTGTCATTATATTTCTTGTTTTTCTTCGACCAACAGTCCAAAAAAAACCCAAATATTATCAATTTACTATCACGTACGATTCAGTTCAACTCAATAACATTTTATTTATATAGCGCCATATCATAACAAATGTTATCTCATGACACTTTCCATACAGAGCAGGTCTAGACTGTAGTCTTTATAATATTATTTACAATGAGCCATAAAGAAAAGCAGCCAAACTTCACAATTTAATGGAATGTTTGGCTTGAAAAATGATTTTAATGATTAATTGTATATCAAAAAAAGTCAGCTCTGAACCCTGTCAGGCCAAATAGTGCCATTCCATTAAAATGCATCATCTGTCTACCTTTAATTAAAGTCAGACTGCACACTTGTTGACCCGTCTGAGAAAACTTTTTTTTTTTTTAGATCAGTCAAAAATTAGAACAGGATTTGTGCTCTGAGAGATGGGGAAGGATGGACTTCCTCAAGATGATTACATGGAAGTCAAGAAAAGGGAAGAGGACGAGCAGGAGTAAAGGATGTTCTTTTAATTGTCCCGCATTTTAGCCCGGGTAATACATCAACATTAGGTCGGATTAATAAATTATATGAGCATTTTTTCCTCCGGTGAAGGAAAATATCATCAGTTTGGATCCTGACAGTGTGGAACAATGTCTGAGAGAAAATAGTGCTCACCACCAATCAGCAGTTTATTATTATTTTCACACATGCTCCACTGGAAGACTGTTGTTAATGATAGGAAAAAATTAAGCTCTGCTGGACAAACGGTTGAAGCATTAATGAACTTAAAATCAGTGATTATGAAGTTATGAAGGCATCATAAGTGAGCCAGAGTCTGTTTTTAAAGGGGAAAAAATAAAACAAATATAATATAACCTGATTTATGAATCTTATATCTGGCCACACAGCATTTAACACTATAGAAATAATAATATAACACGCTATAATGTAGATCCATGCACAGTGTTTATTAGTGTGTAGCATTTGTACACTCGCCTACATGAGGAGCTCCTAACTACATTAACGAACACTTATAACTGATAACTGCTACATTTTAAAGTGTTAACATTTGTTAAATGTTCAAGGGGTTAAAGTCAAGTGCCAGTAGTTCCTGCTCTTATTGCTTTACTTTGGAAAGGATTCATGTCCCATCTCTCTCTCTCTCTCTTCCAGGTCTATAAAAGTGATGTATGTGATGCAAAGATTGATATTTTATCAGTGTTTTGTATCATTTGTCTGTGATACTCTAGTTTAATAAAAATGGTTTGGGTGAGAAGGATGATATTTGCTTCAAAGAGAATAAAGATCACTCTGTGTGTGTGTGTGTGTGTGTGTATATATATATAGAATATTTGGGGGAAATGGGGAAATGCTTCGTTTCAGGTTTTTTATGAAAAGAATTTAAGAATTCATAAAAGTTGAATATATGAATATAGGTCTGAAATACAACCACACACACACACTTATAGACATGCAACGTGGAAAGATGGTGCAGCAACCTAAGGGAAGTTTCGGTGTCTTGCTCAAGGGTGTCTTGGCAGTGTCCTGTAACCTCTTAAGCTATCAGTCCACGCTCCATACTGTGGTCCAAGCTGGACTTGGACTGGCCACCCTCCAGTTCCCTATAAACTGATCTGCTGCCACCCTTTTATACTACTTCTACAATCAGATCTGTCTGCACGAAAGCCTTTTTAAAGTCACAAGTAAATCTCAAAACCAGCCAGTTGAGTAGAGTGAAAAAAAAGATTTTTCAGTACGTGCTCTGTGCCAACCAGACAGGAAAAGTTTGACTCAAACATCAGGACATAGTGTGAATTCATCAGTGTCTTCTTCATCTTCCCCCCCCCCATCCAGAGCGTCAGAGTTCCCTCGGTCACGCTCCACACGAGGACCCCCAGAGCCACTACGACCTCCCCGTGAACAGCCACATCCCGGGACACTACGACCTGCCTCCTGTCCGCCGCCCCCCTTCCCCAAGGAGAACACCTCAGTGACAGTCACAGCAGCAAGCTTCCCCCCTCCTCACTTTGAGGATGATTTCAGGCCTCAGGAAAGAGCAAAACTTTACGCTCTTCTCTGACAATCAGAGCTGTAGACCATCCACAGGGCAGCCACGGGGTAGTCTGTCCCACCAAGGAACCATTGTTTACAGTGGATGCCCCCCCTTTTAACTAAACACTGCCCCTTTGTGGACTAAAGCGGTACTTGCTTCACCGTGACAGACTTGCCATCCAGACTGGGGAGCCAGCAGGCTGTGGTGAGGAAGGCTGGACTGTGGCGACGCCAGCGGGGCTTCAGCTGCATTCACCTCCCATGGGGAAAAAATACGCCAGAAGACTTTTTAGAGTTAAAAGCAGCAACTTGGGGATGTTTATCTGTTTGAACTCGAGTAAACATGCTTTGCTTGCTACTGATCAGCTGTTTTTTTTTTTTTTTTAAAAGGGCACTTTTATCAGAATTCAAATTTTCTTTTGTCCTCATCATCAGAAATGTAGATGTTGTTTGAAGTTACTTTGCTTTTTATGTTACATTTTCAAAATCCCTGCAGCTTTGGATGAACTCTTCACAGCTGGACATCAAAAAAAGCAAAGAGACAAAGGTCATGGGACTGAATAGTGCCCGCGTGAGACAAATCACACAAAAGATGTTGTTTCTTTGCTGCTGATATGCAGGTTTCAGGCACCAAAGATTTGTTTACCACCTGAAGGCTGTGATGAACAGCATTTTTTTTTTTAGATAATTCATATCATTATCTCTCCCCAAATGTGGCATTTAGAGACACAATGGTTCACGTGTCTCTTGCTGGTTTAAACAAACGTGGCTCACTCGTTGCTGCTGTCAGATGAAAACTTTGTAAATATGGAAATAAATGTATTTTTAGCTTCACAGTAATGCAGAACAGCCCTATTTTAAGACGATCGTGTTCAATAAGAGATCAAATGAGAGCTCAGTGTTAGCACACACAGTGTTTATGTTGGAAGAAATAAGCCGTCATCGCACAGAAAATTACAAGCCAAATCAAAGCAGCGTCATGAATGTCAATGCAGTGTCCTACAGTAACTTTTGTCTTTGCATTAAACGGGCTGGTTTACCCAAAAATACATTTAGCTCCAGCTGGTAGCATTGAACTCGTCCACGTATTCTTCTCCTACGTTACCCACAATGCAACTACACTGCCAATAGTTCTATCAGAGCTTCGCTTGTGTGTTATTTCTAGGAACGGTTCAAGCTGCTAGCCTCAAGCAGAGGTGAGAAACGGGCGACGGGAGGTGTGGTGAAGTCACACACCTCCAGATTTTTGTCATTTTCACACTTGTGGTCTTCGACCCCACGACTGACGCTGCCTCAAGTGACATCACTTGAGGCAGCTTCACACCGGAGGCACTAAAACTTATTTTACATATGCAGTATGACTCTTTCAAGAGGTTTTTTTATGTTGTACAGTCTGGCTGATATTCACTCTTGAGATTTACGCTGCCAATAAAATGTCACCGTGAACTGAAACCACTTCTATCCAAAGATAGTCCTGATGAAAACTATCTGACAGTGTGTTCTGGTTGTTTTTGTATTTTTATTTTCAATGTTGAGAAGCACAAAAACTCTATTCACCTCCTTTTTTATTAGGAGTGGAGGGAGAAACCCGGACAATATAAAACCAAAACTACTCGTATGACTAAATATTGTGTTTAATTAGTCATTTTTCCATAATTGTATTTAAAACTATGTAAATTATCAGTGAGTTTGCTTCAAGGAGTTTTAAACAGTAAAAAAAAAACTACTTTTAAGTTTATCAATAACCAAAGTCTTGTGTTGCCTCTGAATCATTTTAAGATTCGGAACCAGTCAATCATATAATAGAAACCCTGTGTACCAGAAAGAATGTACAGTGTGCTTTAAATGCTATAGTTTTGGGTAGAGCTTCAGCTTTTTTAAAAATGTTTTATGTATAGCCATATATTTTTTGAATGTAACCATGGAAACATGTGTATATAATGTAAATAAAAAGGGCTGCACTTTTCATCTGTGGTTTTTGAATGACAAATGTAACACGCAGGCGCTCACTGAAAAATTTTATTAATTATTTTAGAAAAGAAAAAATGAACAAAAAAAATCAAAAAACGTCATGGCTTCTCCATAAACTTACAGTAATGGCTGAAATAACACAAATCCAACTTCAAGCAAGTTACAACTTTGGCATTAAAGTCTCAGAACAAGAAATCCCTTTTGTGTAACCTTTGTGGTAAGTCCTTCAAACGATTCACGAGGCCTCCAATCGAGACTTTAACAAGGAGAGTTCGGGATTTCACAAAGACCTTTTAAGAACACGTCTGCGGTTTGGATGTGATTTTGTAACATGAAGTTTATTTCTGGTTTACATTCAGTCAGACCCTGATCTGTTCTGAGAGGGATGATGCAGTTCATGGTTGCATATATTTAGTTATACAGTTATTGTGTCATACATCTAATGTGCATATGAGATAAATCTGTGCCAAATACTAAACATTTTTGGAGCTAGCCATTTCGATTGTTGTGTACTTTAAAGGCACTTTGGGGATTGTAGTGTCACAAATCAGACGTCTGCTTCAGGCAAAAACTACAAAAAAAAACTAATGTGGCGACAAAACCATCTATTAAGTATAATAGAAACAAAACAATCAAGCTATCAAGTATCTTCCATAAATGCTTTGATATGCGTTTCACTGGAATATAAATGACTAAAGCTGCCGGACTACAGTACAAAATCTACCTGCTGTGCATATCCTCAATAAAAAGCAGTGCATGAAGCCAAAAAAAATAAACAAAAACCCCACAAATCTACTCAGATTTCAAAATCATGTCTGGGGATTTGCAAAAAGGCAGTAAAGCTGAGAGGAAAGGAGAAAAAAGCCCTTATGACCAGTTCTTAGGAGCAACACAAAGGACAGCTGACAGTCACAAGACTGCGATATGAAGCACGTGTGCAAAGAGTGGTGATTGTTGGTTTTTTTCCGTCCTCTAAAAAGGCACACTTGTATTTCTAATCTGTACAAAACAACAACAGTTCTCTGTTAGATCAGTGATGCTTTGGTTGAATAAGCTGAGAAATCCTACAAATATATATACTCTATATCTGGCACTTAATTTGTCAATAAAGACTACAGACATAGTACCTGTTTCTATCATCATAACAAAACATCTTTGGATGAGAAAAAAAGACATAATAAAAAAGGCGACACGTTTTAAATCTCAGTCCGAGATACACGTGACCCGATTAACTGGATAGATTCAACTTATCCAGCAAACAAGAGTTCCTTATTTCGACACACGCTCAAAAACATTTCTCTAGCTTGGAGCTGTGAATGGCAGAAAAAATATATTCATCTCAAATAATTTTCTCTGTGTGCGTCACAGCTGCCCAACTGTGCGATCTAAATCCACATACGGTAGAAAATCTACGACAAAAGGTGAAAAAACCCGCTGACACCCTGAGCTTACAGTACTTTGGCTTTCTTTTCAAACAATACTATCTCATTCATTTTCTCTGTTGCATATAAAAATAGCACAATACTGCTCCGAAAAAAGACAGATTTTAAATTGTAAACATCATGGTAATCATCTTAAATAAAGATCTGATCTATCCGATGGACGATGAACT
The DNA here is from genome assembly GCF_000972845.2 of Larimichthys crocea. Classification (NCBI taxonomy): domain Eukaryota; kingdom Metazoa; phylum Chordata; class Actinopteri; family Sciaenidae; genus Larimichthys; species Larimichthys crocea. Next base: position 33,114,711 of record NC_040023.1, read on the forward strand.
CGATAAAGAAACCCAACAGGATTCATTCTCCTGTAGAGACCTAACTCCTGACAGGGTTCACTAGCTGTGCGTGTTGAGTGTTGACAGCCTGGCCATTAAATGTGAAACCCCCGGCTCGGATCGAAGCACTGGTCAATGGAGCTGTGTGTGTGTGTGAGAGAGTGTGTGCAAGAAGAGCAGGATACAACACAAGCATTAGCGAGGCACACATGCAATATAACATAACTTGAATATACAAAAATAACTCGAAAAAGCTGAATATAAAGAATTCCTGTGCCCTTTGCCCAAAAAAACAAACAAACCTCAAAGCAAATTTAACCTGCAGATTAATTTGAATACAAAATAAGACGGATCATATAAAAAAATAAAGACACACATCCCAACAGGAGACAATGATTCTCCTTTGTAGGCCACAGGAGGTCAGGCGCTGTCTGGTTTTTACATGATGGAGCAGTTCTCCGGCTTGACGCGGCCCTGAAGGAGGAAGTGAAACGAAAAAGAAAATAAGAAACCAAACAAACAAACAAATAAACAAATTACTTTTATTATGCAAGAAAAATAAAACGCTTAATTGTTGTTCCAGCCGACAGTGCACAGCAGGTCAGCTGAACATGCAGAAATCAAAAACATATCTATGTGTGAGCGAATGAAGAGTGTTCAATAATAAATAACTAACATTAAATGTTTGCTTGTTTGAAACGAGCTGTTTTTTTTCCCCCCGGGAAACTTCCTCGAGAAAGTATTTTAAAATTGCAGATGTGTAAAAATAAAAGATTAGAGGTCTGTAATTTCAAAATAACATGTTACAATTCCACCGGGCGTCTTCCGGCAGTGTTTGCTCGTCCTTCTAGAATCAAATCAACGCCGAGGATGAATAAAATGTTTACTCCCGAGCATCAGATGGTGACAAACATCTCACATCCCCTCTGTGTCTTTGTGCAGATACGGATTTGTTTTGTCATTTTTTTTGGGTTGTTTAAACATTTGATGTGTGTGAGGCAGAAATCTGGCGATTAATAACTCACTTTTCATTTGGTGTCTTGTTGGACTGAACTCTGGTGGAGCTGCTCTGCGGTCATCATTCATTTATGTTATTGTTGGTCCATGCTTTATAAACTATGTTTTAAAATGGTATTTACCTGCTGTTGTTCATGACATAACACAATGACTGTACGGTACCTGTCTGGGCTCGTTGCTGCCCATGAAAAAGGTCTGCCGCACGAGGCCTTCAGGTAGACCCCCGCTGCTGCAAACACCATCGCGGTCCGACGTCTGGCCGCAGGAGTCGCAGATCACCGTGCGGCTCCTCAGGTTGTACTCATTGTCTGCGCCGCTCGTGCTGTGAGCTCCCTGCAGGGGGCGACACACAACAGTTATGCAACACTGCTGCTCTGCTGGGAGATGCTGCAGCATAATTTATGGTGACTTCATGAGCGGCCAACACAGAAGTAGGAGTTTACCATGTCGTCATCGTCCTCATCGCGGAACAGGGTGCGGGTCACTTTCCTCATGGCCATTTCCTGATGAGAAAGTCACAAAATGATTCAGTTATTAATGTTTAAAATAAAGTGAGAGTAAAGTGAGACAAGCTCGGAGAAACGCAGGTGAAGTCAGACCTCTCCGTTGGCGCTGATGAGGGAGGTCTGCAGGAGGTCGCCGGTGCCCCAGGAGTTCTGGCTCTTCCACACCAGGTCGGTGGGGGGGTTGTGGGTTGCATTGGCACCGGCAGCCCAGATCTGGAAATGTCAAAAAGGTCAGAGATTGTGAGAGATCATGAAGTGAATAAATTATTCTTATGCTGCTGCTGAAATACAGAAAAGGAAAGTGAAGATTAAAATGTAGAGAAATTTCTAAAAGGCTGAAAGTGTAACTTACAGTGACAGTTCCTCCAGCCTTCAGAGTGAATTTGTGGGGAAACTTGTAGGTGATGGGGGTGGCACTACCAACTTGTCTCTTCACCTGCCAGTTACCCAAAGATTGGTCCTGCAGAGATGGAGGACAGAAATCTTAAAAACAGAAATATACTCTGGCCTGTAAAAGTCAAAAATATCGTGCACCATTACCGCCTTTTCGAGTCTCGCTGCTGAAAAATCACCTGAAATAAAGTTTTTGGAAAAAGGCCAACTGATGGATCACTTACCTCGTCAGCCTTGTTGCTCAGGCGGATGAACTTGCCCTCCAGGTCAACCTCGTCCACCGTGATGCGGCCGCTGGCCGAGGCTTGCTGGTTGATGCGAGTCTTGGTCACGGTGCCCCCGGCCACGCTGGAGGTCTCGCTGTCGTTGTCGTTGAGGCGGCGCTTCTTGGTGCTGCCCGTGCCCGAGGAGTTGCGGCTGCTGGAGGCGGTGGTGGCGGAGTGGAGCAGGCGGCTGCTGTGGCCGTGGCCTGAGGCGGAGGTCCGTGTCACTGTGACCTTGGTGGGTGGAGGGCTGGGTGACAGACGCAGCCTGAGGAGAGATGGAGGAGGATAGATAGATATAGACCAAGGCAGGCGGTGAAACATACAGATACAGTCTGACACTCTTTATATCTCAACCTTACCTCTCTACATTACTGCTCTGGCACAACCAACCTGCTACAGTGACTGGTTGATGCTTCAAGAGCCCTGAACCAGAACTGATCTGGGAAAAACTGCTCCGCTGTTACTGCAGCAGTCTGTTAGAAAGGTCTGCAACAAAACACTTGTACATCTCTCTGCCTGCGAGTGCTTTTCTTTTGTTTTGTTTTTATTGTTTACACTACTTTGGATGTAATCCAGCAGCAGAAAAAAAATAGAACCAGGTCTTACATACCATGGCCAAAAATATGTGGACACCTGAACATGTATCACTGTGTGCTGTAACATTAATATCTTCCTTTATTGGAATTAAAAAGTCAGTAAAAACAGACCCCAGGCTAGAAGCACACAGAGGCGTGTAGATTAAGATTAAAGCATGTCATTTCAGCTGATCTGTGCTCTGTCTCATGGTGACTGGTCTAGTTTAACAACCACGACCCTCACCTCTCCTCCTCTCCCTCCAGCAGCTTCCTGTAAGCGTTAATCTCCATGTCCAGGGCCAGTTTGACATCCAGCAGCTCCTGGTACTCTTCCAGCTGCTGCATCATCCGAGCTCGGATATCAGCCATCTCCCGCTCTTTATCCTCCAGCCGCCGCCGCATCAGGTCCCGCTCCCTCGACAGACACTCCTCCAGCTCCCGCACCTTGGCCTCGCTGGCCGACAGCTGATTTGGAGAGAACAGACACACAGAGGTTAGTCAGTTAAGAACAGTGCAAATGCTCAATGACACTTAAATTAAAATCTGTTGTGCTTAGGAGGTGAAGAAAACAGTTGAAAACAGTGTTGGGGAGCATTCATGACAATATCAGTCATCCGCACAGCAGCGCGGCCGGTAAAACCGCTGACAGACAGTGTGACTGATGAGCTGCATGAGCGTGTTTACCTGTTTCTGCAGCAGGCCGAGCTGGCTCGACATGCTCTCCATTCGAACGCGGGTCTGCTGCAGCTCTTCATGGACAGCTCCCGCCAAGTGGTTGTTCCTGTCAGCTGAGTGGCGAGCGTTCTCCAGCTGACAGACAGAGACAGAGACAGAGAGAGATGGTACAGTCCACCATCAGCAGTTGTTTACAGCAAAACTGAACTGCCTGAACCAAAACTGAGGTGCATTCAGGGGACGCCACGTTTACTTTAATATAAGTCATTTCAACATATAAAACTAAAAGACACGTCTAAATAAATAAATCATTTTACTTTAGTTGTTATGTATAGATCCACTAAAAATACACAGTATATGCATTTCTATATATTATACCTAAGAGTCACAAACAATAGTACACAAGTGTTGATATATCTGATTTATATTTGTTAATTATGACGACCAACAAATCTCCTGATCTGAGAGCATGAGTGGAATGATTACAACTCTGGATTGAGAATCTCTCTCTAATCGACTTCGACGCTTTTGTTTTTAGATTATTCATATGTGGTTTTCAACAAACTTTGGTCTATAACAACACACGATTAAAAGAAATAACTCTTTAGCTTGCTGCTTCTTGCAAATCTGTCCTGTTAAGTTCACTCATTTAGAAACTAATTAAATTGATTTTCTTAAGTGATCCAAGTAAAGCAAACAGCGCTTTAACGATGGTTTCAAGCATGTTTCAATGACAAAAACTTCTGTTGTGTTTATCCACATTCCTCGTTCATTTAGCAGCCATAACCACTTTCTCTAATAGACAGAAGACAAGAGATGAGCCACAGAAGGAATTTCTACCTCGACTGAGTGTAAATCAATATTACGAATACAAAAAATAGCTGATTGCTAACTGATTATCAGTCTCCACTTTGTCCGTGTACCTTAGAGGCGTAGGTCTTCTCCACCTCCTCCTTGTAGAGGCGGACCTGCTCGTCGTGTTGCTCTCTCAGCTCGGTCAGGGCAGTGGCCAGCTTGTTCTCAAACTCCTGCTGACGCCCGCTGTCCATCTCCACGATGTGAGACTCGAAGCGACGCTTGGACTCACGCAGCTCCTGCAGATGTAGACGGGGTTGGTGGTGGTTATCAGTCTCAAGAGCTTTGCTTTTAGTTTCACATGACTCCTCTAACTCTGACTCGTGTTGATTAGAAGCTAATTTGATTTTCTCGACTCTTTATTACTGTATTAAACTACGGAAAGACTCATTTGTATCGATGTTTGGTTTAATTCTTTCAGGTACTATGAAGCGCTACACCTGTTATGGTGCTGCTATGGTCAATGAACTTAATTGCATTGATTAGTCCGTCGCGGTGCAGTAATTACTTGTTTAGAAGTACAGAGCGCCAACAGAGAAATCTACTCCTCTGTTGACCTTCAAGTAACACCTAATCATTATGTTTACATTTGGAAAACACGAGGTAGCTTTGTGCAAACCATGACTTCATTATGTCAAGAGATGAAGTCTGAGCATTTCATTTAAACTCGTTAATATCTTAAAAATAAGACACAAAAGTTCATTTGTGAGAGAGATCTGCAAAAACAAACAGAGCAGGTGGTTGGAAGTGAATCAATATCCTGCGGAAACGATGAAAAAGTAGGACGGATGACTTAGACCGCTCAATAAAAATAGACGGGTTAAGGTGAAGAGCGAGTACCTCGCTGTGGATGTTCTTCTGGAACTCCAGTTCCTCCTTCAGGGTCTGCAGGCGGTTCTCGGCGTCCACTCTCCTCAGCATCTCATCCTGCAGCTGCCTCTTGGCATCGGCTAGGCTACCCTCCAACTGTGAGGAGAGGGAGGAGGGAAGCGTGTAAGAGAAAATCAAGAGAGTGATCTGTGCAGCATTGTCTGAGCCGGGAACTTTCTAAGAGAAAACCTGTAGTTCGTCGGTGAGGACAGTAGGTGGAGCAAGGCCACAACTGTACCTACGTCAGTCCCGTGGTAAAATTCATTGATAAAACAAACAACAGAGAATGCAACCTTGTCTGCTGCGCCACCTTGTCCCCATTCATAATCAACTGCCTGGAGGGTTTACACAGTAAAAGTTAGAGAAGGCGTCCGCACTGAGACATATCAGTCACTGTACTTTCCTAACAGGTGGCAACAAGGAGCTTAAAAATCCCCCTCTATCTTAATCACAGTCTTTTGAGGTTAGCCAGATGCAAAAAGCAACGAGACCACAATGTTTACTGTTAACATTTAGAGTGACATGTAAGCGGAAATGATCCGTTATGTCACAATATATTTAAACTTGAATGAGCTTCTATTTGCTCTGAGCTATAAAAAAAAATTCCTGCCTTCAGCAACAACAAAGTAAGGCTTCAGGTCAAATAAAAAATAAAATTGTTTTTACCTTGGCCAGCTGGGCCTTGAGGTCCTTCACCTCAGCTTCCAGGGCTCGCTTCTCCCCCAAGGCGGTGTTGAGGGAAGCGTCTTTAGAGTTGAGGAGAGCCTCCAGGTCCCTCAGCCTGACGAGAGCTGCCTCCAGGTCAGACTCCTTTTTACTGTTCCTGTAAAGACGCGAAGAAGCAGAGGTTAGTTTGCAGTCACCCCCTGCCGTATACACCCGCCGCCGTATAACTGCTGCTGGAAGAAGAGGCCTCTCATCCTCTAAAACCTGTCTGTGTTTTCAGGGATTGTTCTCTTTGACAGATTACATAATTTTGCTCTTTTTGACTGCGGTCCAGACACGATCTGGCCTCTTAGGAGCTGTGAAATTCATCTCATCTCGCTTTAAAAAACAGTGCTGCTAAAAAAAGCCCACTGTTGTTACAGCTGAGAAAAGTAGCTGGAGAGCATTTAACCCACGATTACGCACCACTTATCCTACTTTATCTCCATTTTCATTGTGTTTTTAAATGTTCCTTCGACTTATGTGAAGCAGTCTATACTTCCCCTGTGATCAAACATGTGATTCGTGCACTGAAAGTAGCTTTCTTTGAGAGGCAGTCTATCCTATTCACCCAGTGAGTATGTTACTTTGGAGCCACGGTTCAAATCTGCTAATGAGTACACTTATTTCTGCTCAAAGTGAAACTTGATAAGCGACAGTGACAGAAGTCGTGGATGACACAGGCTACCATTGTACAGTGCAGCGAGTACAGCAGTTGCCCCGTGTTGATGTGAGCTGAACTCAGGCCAACACATCAGCGTGACGTTTGTAGCCCTCATACTGAATAAGAGCCCATTAAACTTCATCTCCAGGGAGCCTGTGCTGAATTAGGAGAATTCACGTTTGTTGCGCATGTGCTTGTGCATTTGTGCACCGCCTCTCCTTTAACATCTCCACAGGAACCAATTTAGAGTTCTGGTTAGTGGAGGAAAAAAAAACTTGGATACAACTGTGGAAAAACAATACAGTGCCAGCCCAGGAGAAGATGAAGAGAGAGAGAGAGAGGTTGTTAGCAGTATAGGTGGTTCATGCACAGCCAAGAAGGAAATGGGCTCCCTGTTATTGTATTTGGCCCTGTGGGATTGTCTTCATTGTCACTAATAATGGCCATCTGCTGGAGGAGATGGCTTCCAGGCTGCTCGCACAGACCTCAGAGTCCTCCGGTCAGTGCGAGCCGGGTGTGAGGCCCGAGCAGGCAAGAGCGAGCTACAGATACACTTGACACAGAAGGCGAGATAACGTTAATCCGCGGCAGAATAATAAATGATTTACAACAAAGATGGGAGTCCATTCACACGCCATTACCTCGGAACAAAAGTGAAACTGTAATTTATAGGTTTGTGATAGAGCGATCAATATCTATTACTGCGCTCAATCAACACTAACAAGGCATTAAGAAGAGCCTGAAAATGCAATCCCGCTTCCTGAAAAGAGACGGGACAAAGGAGACAAGACGGACTGGAGGAAAAGCAGAAGTACATTATAGCTGGCAGCCTCGGGGGACAAACAGAAGGAAAAAATGAAAGTGGAGAAAGCTGAAAAAAAAAAAAAAAATGAATGAGCTCTTTTATGTCCAGAGAAAGTCTAAAATCGAATCCAGAGAAAACATATGCATGATGTTTTACAGATGTACTATCATGCTTTGAGAACTTGAACTTGAACGGCTAATTATATGAAAAGGACTGGCAGACTGCACATTGTTCGGATAGAGGGAAAAAAAAACACAAAGAGGCACAGCCCGGTGTTTGAACGGATCCAAATCAAATAAGCATCATGGCGGCCTGTGCGCACAAACACACAGACACGTACAAGAAGCTCCTGGAAGCACACACACACACACACACGATCAGACATGATGTGTTACAACGGATTACACGTGGTCAGTTTATTGGGTGCATCGACCTAAAGCAATAAATCTTTATGAAGGTTACAGTGTCCAAAATGAAAACGAAAGTTTGCGATGAAGTTGAATTTCTAGTGTTTATTTTACCCTCACTGTGCCACACTGGAGGTGTATCTAATATACTGGCAGCTAAATGTATACATATATATTCTATAGTTACTCTGCAATGACATTTTCCAGAGCAGATGTTGAGGCCAGATGTTCATACACTCCTTTTTGTGCAGCAATGCACCAATTCAATTCATATCTGTAAACGTACGTAGTTGTTAAAATAAGAAAAGGCTGTGTTCAGGGTGAATAACGCGTGGATGTTTCATTTAAAACATTCACTTGGTTGCCAGTTTATTAGTTTATTATACTGACAGGTACCTTTTATAAATTTTGCCCATCATTTAAATCACCATTTTGAGTAGAAGCTAAACAACAAAAACGCCTCTCTCTAACACGCTGGAGGAATGTTTCCTAGATCATAGAGCGAGATTCCTCTCGACTGTTTTTTTTTTTTAGAGACACGAGAATGTGACTTTTTACAACCCAGGTGTACAAGTACTTGTGATTATGCCAGAGAAAAACACGGATGTGTCAAGAAGACACGCACCTAACAAACATTCCCTGAATTCTTCAACTTTTAAAGACTGAGGCAAACAGTAAAAACAGACACACGCCATGGGAACGTGTCACTCATGAGTGTCAAAAACGCCTTACAAGACAGACAGATTAGTAGCTGAGGTTAAGTCGAGACGTGGTTGCTGCTGTAAAATCTTTTAATTACTGTTATCTTGTTGTGACTATAACAAAATAACGGCGTTTAACCACCTCTGGTTGGGCCGTGCTCCCCCAGGCGTGTTTGACTCTCTAGGTGTGATAAAAACTAATTTTCCAAGAGTGCTGTTGGGATTTTTTAAATTTTTTTTAATCACCACAATGCTGCTCATTAACATATTGCTTTTTATTACTCTAAAAATAAACTCAAATCAAGCAAAACAGGCTTGTAATGAGACAAAGAAATATGTGTTTTTTTATAGGTTGGGAAGTGTAAATGCATTAATGATGTGTGTACACACACGCACTTCACGTTTGTTTACAACTTGAGACTTGAAACTACGCAGCTCTCTGTAAAGACCTTTTTTTTTTCAATGAAACACTTTAACAGTCTGATTCGGGGGGCAGAAGGATGCTCGTGAGCGTGGCTGCTGTGACGTTCATTAGTGCTAATGGGCCCAGTGGATCGGCTCCAGCAGTGAATTAATGGACAGAAGTGGGTTTGGTATGGAGACGTGTTGTTTGACTGTTTGTGCTTGCTCACAAATATGATGGCAAGGCAGAGGGTGTTTCCTTACAGCCGAATGATCTACAGTGTAACAAGTTGATGAATGCTTTTAATAGAAATCCCTCATGCCACCGCTACTTCAGCACAAGTGGCCCTGCGAGATGCACCAATTACACTCCAGTGACAACGAGACCGAGAGCCACGCAAGCAGCTCTGTGAGGTCCTACTGAGAAACGCCGCTAGATCTAAGCTGAAATATTCTCGTAATAGCAGGTATAAAGTTTTTTTGCAGGCGGGTTGATCAAAAACAAAGTTTTGGACATTAAAATGTTTGATCTGATAATGGTGTGACATGAAAACCTTAGATCTTGACATATTTCATATTAAGTTGCAAACATTTGTTCTTCCGCTACAGGAAAAGTCATTAGGATCCATCCTCCGAGGACCATGAATATATGTACAAAACTTCACGGCGATCCATCGGATAGTTGTCGAGATATTTCATGGAGGAACCGACTAACTGACACACTGACATCCCAACAGTCGGGCTGTTAGGGTGACTGAATTTCCAGTGAGATTAAACAAATGTAAAAAGAGAAATCACGACGACGTTAATGTGCGGAAGAACAGAGGAACAGGGAAGTGCGGTATAATGAGTTAGAACGTTCTGTTCTGCACAGAAACTGTTAGATCATTTAACTTGACCACAGGCATAAAAACGAACCCCGGATCCTCATTATCTGGGCATCAATGTAGGCGTTAGTATTAGTGTCGTCATTATTACTGCTTGGGAGCAACTCTTTATATAATCTCACTGTGCAGCGCTTTGTGTGTGGTTCTGATCCAGATCTGGACACAGAAACTGAATTTATGAACACACCAAATTCGGTCGTTACGTTACGCCATTACAGCATTGTATTCTATTAGAAGGCTGAGGAACACATCTGTGGCATATTAAAAAAGTGCATTTCATTTATTTATTTTCCCAAAAGCAGCTGTTAAAATATATAATTATTTCTTTATAAATATGGACTCACCTCTGACTGGCTTGTGAAATTATTTATTTTGTATGACCTGTGGATTTGATACACATTAAAAAGGTGGATGTGGACCAGATCTGAATCCATAATTTTAAGAATGTAATAATAATTTCAGCTTAGCCTTCATACTTAGTGGGATACAACATCCACACTAGCAAATATTTAAATGGATTGAGCTGTTAACATATGATTAATTAAACCAGATATGTTTTTAATATTTCAACATGAAGATGAAATAAATAAAACATCACCAACAATGAGCACTGGCTACAATACCGTTCAGTTTAACACATGTAGACTCGTCTGTACTCTTCTTTAACATGCCGTCATTGCTTCTGGCTTCATCTCCAGGATTTAGGCTCCTGGATGTCGAATTACAACCGTGTGTGTGGCGTCTGAAGACTGTGTGTGTGTGTGTGTGTGTTTCTCTTAAGTACACGTGTATATGTGGGTGTATTTGTGCATGTCTGAGTCTGTTCTGCACCGTGTGTGGGAGTGTTGGCTGCAGAAACCATGGTGTGCAGCACCATGTAAGTTAAATACATCTGTGCACTGTGTGTATGTATGGGGATATTTATTCTATGACTTCAGCTAGTGCGCTCGCACATACAGTGCATGTATGCGCCTGCAGACATGCGTTCTCATATACTATTTACATAATCAAGTGCAGGGTGTTTGAGATTTCTTCATGCAGGCATTTTTTTTGGAACTACCTGTTTATACAGTCCAGTACGTTGTGTGCAATTAGAGGTCCTCAGCATAAATACACTCAGACTTTGAGTTTACATTCTGCTCCATCAAAGCTCTGAAGCCTCGCAGCCTGCACTCAGAAAACACGTGTGGAGTCACTCTGTTGTTGTTTTTTTTAAGAATGGCCCTATTAATATTTACAATACAATACCCAGTCAGCATGAGAGCAACAAATGTGATACTGAGAATGGCCGAGAGCCAACAGATGAGCAAACAAATTGCAGATTGCATTTGGGAAATTAGGTAAATAAAAGCAGAAAAAAAATCACAGCCTGTTTCATCGAGATAAAGGAGGATCTGTTGCAAGTAAAACAAGGCGGCATGAGTTGTTTCCGAGCTTGCAAACTGAGGAAAGACCTTTGTGCCAAAAAGGGGCCAGCGCTGCACGTTTCGTATTCTGCACTGAAAAACAAAAAAAGTGTAATTTCGGCAAGCTTTATTCTCTCTTTTTTTGAGTGTAGTCTTTTTTACCGTGGCTTCTTTCCGCCCACACACAAATGTCTGCGCTCTTATGAGTGGAAAATAAAGGTTTACACATCATTCCACCCTCTCCGGCTGCAGTATTAAAGCTTTTTTTTATAAAGGCGTTTTGTTACTAAAGAGTAAATGACACATTTTGAAGCGCAGAGACAAAATGGGAGCTATTGGACGGAGACAGTGTGAGATGGGAAGGGGAGATGCTGGTGGTGGAGGTGGAGGTGGCGGGGGGGGAGTGTGAAATGGAAATGCGAAGAAAAAAAAGAAGGACACAAAAAGAAAAAGAGAAAGAGGGGGAATAATAGAGACGAGAAATCTGAGGAGGAGGAGGAGGAATGTGTTGGCTCGGCTCCCAGCCTCAAGGATGACTCACAGCTATCTTTGTCCACCACAGTAACGAGAAACGAACCCCGCCTCGTGGATTGAAAGAGAGAAAAAAGCCCACCCCCTTCAACCCCCCCCACCCTCCTGTTTTGCTATGCCGTTGCCGTGACAACCAAGGCCTTGTCGTCAGGCCTGCAAGTATGCCATTTCCAGCACGCTGTGGACGCAACGGCATAAAAAAAGGTGAAGACTTTTTTGGAGCAGATTTTGAAAGAGAGGGTGTGCTTCTCTGGACACACCAGCCTATAATTTCTACAAGATATGGCAGCTGAATTACTGCAGCCACATAGTCAAAATAAAGCTTTATGAGACCTTGGCAACAGTGATGCCAAGTAGTTAATCAGCAACGTGAACTAAGACAAAAACCTCAATTTAAAAACATAAATCTTAAGTCACTTTAGAGCAGATGCGAGTTTAAATTCAGTGTTTCATTCCCACGTTTTAGTAGCTGCACTATATTAATTTAGTCTCACAGAAGTCAAATCCGTGTGCAGAACATTTTTCAACTCCACCGTGCCAGATTTCCAGATTTAAAAACACTCCAACACAGTTTCATTGTCTGATCTTTGCACTAATGGAGCAGCCTCGACCGCTTTTCCTACTTTACAGGAAAAAAATCAATTCTCTTACTGTGTCAACACGGTCGACGAGTGTGTTCTGCACTGATCAGACTGTTCCTTTATAAATACATCATATTTGCTGCCCTCAACCTCTTTTAAAAGAGTTAGTTCAACCAAGTTTGCATCCTTAGCTCTGCTGCCATCTACACATACAGACAGTTTTTAGGGGGTTGAGATAACTGTATCTGAGATTTCTGCTGCCAACCCAATAATTGAGGTGAATGGTTCATTTGTATAATTTGTGATTTAATTTGACATCTCTGTCTCTTCCCATTACCCCGGATGACTCACAGACCACACTGTCAACAGTTTACATAGCTACAAGTAGAAACTGTTGACAGCATTCTCTTCTGATTTACAGTGAACATTTAAATGTTGTGAGCGATTCATTTCACCTGTACTCTACTGGGGCGTCTGCAGAAATCCATATTACAATCCCTGGGTAAATAAAACCAAATATATTGTGCATTGTTAGTAACCACTAGAGATTTTAATTCTTTATTTTTTAAGCAAAGTAGCTGCAACAAACTGAGATATACCTCTATGCACACACACTGACACCTGGGAGCCGCCCACTACAGCTGCAGCCTTGCGCTGTTTTCCACAGAGCAGCTCCCCTGCAGCAGTTGGGGGGTTCAGGGCTTCGCACATGGGCACATCTGCTGTAGCTGTGGAGGAACGAGGTGGGGGCTGCATCTCGTTCATATCACCGTTGAGGTTTTCCCCTCTGCCTCTGTCTGCAAGGCGCTGCTATACTTACAAACAATCCATCACCTCGCTCATTTCCTGCTTTAAGGAAATTCTCTGTACAAGTGTCCATTGATCCGTATGGTATGTTGCTAGTTAAGACACACACACACAGTGAGACACACACCATTTGGCAAGCCTGTGTGGGCACATGTGGGTGGGGTTTCCTGATGACTCACTGTTTAAAAACTCAGAGGAGAGAGAAAAAAAAGAAGGGGGCTCTCCCAAATTCCCTATAGATATAGTCTAAAATGTTCCTTTCTCCAATTATAGCTCTTTCCAGTCGTCACTACATTTTGTTTGGCCATTCACAAAGCTGCTTTATGTGAACACTGCAGGGAAAAGGTGACTAAGAGGAGGGCTGTTGAATAATGGGGGGGAAAGTTAAAGTAAACAAACGCACCGACGCCAGAAATAGACCCAGAAAACATGCCGGAGTACAACAGGGCACTGTGTTTGTTAACGAGCCATTACAATAAAAACACCTTTCACCTGCTCTTCATTTATTATTTAAATGATTTTGTCTACACAAGTTAAACAGATGAAAGTTCCCATCACATTTTACCCCTAAAGCGACGGGTTCAAATTTCTTGTTTTGGTCCAAACAAGCTTCCAACGGCCATCGCTTAACGAGCAGCAACTCAAACACAGGCCAGTAGAGGACTCAGCGTGAGTAATCAGCATGGTCGAACCCGCACTCAGCTTTGACAAACGATCTAAAGGTGAAAAGAACCTTTTGAAATCCCACTTTCACTATGACAACGGTGTTTGTTTTGTAATGGGAGATCAGTAAAATCAAATAATTCCAATTATTTATAACAGCTACCTCTGTAAAAATCATTTCAGTAACAGAAACTATTTCATTTAGGGAATATTTAGGTTGGTGCACATTAATAATCACTTATATATAAATCAGGGGAAAGCAGCAAAGCTTTGCTATCAAAATTGCTGACTCGTTTTCAGTTAATCAGCTAGTTTATTATCATGACAAAGCGATTTAAAAGATGCATTAGAGGTCTGCAGACAGCCTCTACGGAGCACTGCTGTAGTAGGTTAAGAGTTGCTCCACACACACACATATATAAACAGATGTGTGTGAGCAAAAAGTCACTTAGGCCTGCTAGTTCAAGTCAGCTGTGCTTTTTTTTCTACACGTGTTGAGCAACTTGCAAAAAGATATTTATTTTACTGCATATCACAGGCTGGCACATGACTGTTTCCTGTGTCTCTTTGGGGAAGAGGAACACAAAAACAGCGATTGTGTGTTTATCTGCGTGTATGATAAATCTTTCAGAAAGCGACAACAAGGCAGCCTTTGCCAGGGGCCACCCGCTCGCATCCACATGTGGAAGATGGGAACAGAGTTCCTAGTGTCTCCGGTTTCAAAGCACTGCAAACGCAGACCGTGTCTGATTTTCAGGGGATTCAAACTGATGTCAAACTCGTGGGTTTTTCCTTAAGCGGTCCCCAAAACAAACTCTGCGCGCTGAAAAGAACTATATGTACTCTCTCTTTGTTCCATTCATGCAAACAAAGCGTCAAGCGAGCAAGTGAAGAAAGAGAAAAGGTGTGTATAGAAAACGTCCACAGACAGCACGAGGCATATGAAACAGCCCTTGTTCCCTCCTGCATGATTAGTTGATGATTCATCAGAGTGTGAGTCAGACGGCCGTTGCCTGGTTGTAGTCCTGTTGGTTTATAAGCTCATTTTTCGCTGGTAATAAATCAGATTATCTGCAGCGATAAAGAGCAGTACCAGGAGTACAGAGGTCCCACTTTGCCCTTTCACTTTCCATGTTACAGTCCACATGAAATCAAAGGGGTTAAACTGCACTGCCTCGAGACTTTTGGTTTAAATATACAAGAACGTGTCGCTGCCAGACACTCACGACGCACGCCCCGCTGCACGTTGATTGTACTTCTTAAGTTGGAAATGTGCGTGTCGTTCCGATTGGAACGGTGTCTCCATTTGCAGTTTAATTCTCATTTGCGTTAACAAGAGATGTCTCTGGTGGATCACCACCCTCGCTTATGCTGCATGTAGAAACAACAGCTTGTTCTCCAGCCTCCCCTCCTGACGGGGCGCAGCGGTTTTCTTTTTTTCCAGCTGCACCGAGTTACGATGAAAACTCCACCGAGAGCGCTGCTGATGTTAGCTCTAGAGCTAAACAAAACCCATGTGTGAGACTGTGATGAGTGTTTTGGGTCGGCATTCTTTAGCTTGTGCTTGTCCATGAGGGAAATGAAGGATGTGATGCTTGGAGTTTCACCAAGTTGTGGTTGTTAGATGAGCCTGGCGATTGGGCGCTCTCACGAAAAAGGCAAACTGGAGTGGCATTGAATAAAGACGCACGGGAAACACACAAAGCGCACAGAGTTTGGGAAACAGGACGGATCCAGAGCGTAAAGGAAGGTTTAACATCGGGACAAGTCACAAGTGTCGGGTGAGCTGTAAAACAGTGCTGACTCTCCGAACCCTTCCTGTGATTGTCTAAACTCTGGCACTCTGTGTACTGTTCACTCACCCCACCCTTCTGGCAACAAGTTAAAAAATAAACATGCCAACTATACTCCGAATTCTTGCTGAGGCAGAGGAGTGCATGTGTGTGTGTTTGGCGGGGGGAAAAAAGCGGGAAACTAACATTTCAGTCGTGCCACACAAAAGTAAAGCAGTGCACAGGTGATGATGATTTTTAATGACACCGAGCACAACATACGATGAACTGATGGAGAACTACATCAAGACGTAAAAACCTGGCTCGTAATCACGGTTCCTTCGTACCAATAAACAAAAGCAACAGTTAATGCAGAACACATGAGGCGAAGCTGAACGAGCTTCCTCTCCTCTGTTTAGATTACATAGGGGAACTCAATTTACGTTCAATTTGAGAGGAAAATGAGCTTTTGCCGACGTGTAAACGGAACGATTGTTACATAACTAACCAGACGGGACTGGAATGATTGAGGTTACGGTGAGGCCCACCTTTCCTCCCCCTTATGGAGGTCCCTGTGCAGAAAGAGGAGCGAGAGAACGACACAAAGGCAGAGACTCTGTGGAGTCCCACCATCTTAGACTGATTTACCCTGACCATGTGCGAGTGAGTCATCGAGGGCTTGGCTGGCTCTGCAGGCTCTATGGAAACTCTAATTCTATAAACTACACACACACACACACACACACACACACACACTGAATACAGCAGCCTGCCAAAAACCTGCACTCTGTACCAAGTTCTGGTCCGCTGAAGTCCAAAGACCAACTCTCTCATTACTTGCGCACCAATAAAACCCGACAGAGACGAATACACACAGCAGCCATCGAGCACATTTACAGGCCTGCCACATCTGTTTTCCATCGCAAAGTATTCTGTTCGAGGCTATTGGAACAAATAATCACCAGACTCTCAGCAGGCCTTAAAGCACCTACAGACATTATCTATAGGATGTCTGCTTTAAACGAGTGCTGCTGTGCATAAACAGGAAGACATCGACGTTAAATGAATTAGAAATTCAAAGATGAAAATGATCTAAAGTCAAAGAATACTCCTTCCTCGATCGGCAGAAATTTAATTGACAATTATTTTGAGTAAAAAGCTAAAAAACTGAAGATTTTTTCTGCTTTATATCATCATAAATTAAATCGATTTACATTTTGAGGTGAAACACGTGATCTGAAGATGCATTTTTCACTATATTCTAGCATTTTATGAGCAAAATAATCAATTAATCCAAAGAATATTCGGCAGATTAACTGGTAATAAGAATAATCAGCCGTAATCTGTTCATGTTAACATCACCATCAGCTTTCTTACTCATCTTATTATGGAAATAGAAACACATGTCTTTCAGTATTTGTTTGACTCACTTTCACTGCTGCTGTGTAATGTCACAAAGCATTGTAGAGGAACATTATTAATATATCTTTAATATTTTTTTTTCTCCCAGGTATGAATTATTTATCGCTGTCGTACGCAAAGCACGAGAAAACATTCTTCTCTGTACTTTGGAAACAAGTCATTCAGCGCCGAGGAATGTCTTCAATGTTGTGACGCTTACAAAAGAGCGATCCAATTCACATCGCTGCTGGATGACACCCAAAATCAGGGGCTCTTTCGTGAGCTCTCATCTGCCCTGGCATGACTCAGCGTGACAGACAATTGTCTGCTGTCACATAATACAAGCTGAGCTCATCGTAGGGGAACACAGGGTTTCCCCCGAGGCGGCCGCGAAGAACAGAGGAGAGCGTGATCAAACGGCATGACAAACCACGTACAGCAGCGTGGTGGAGTCTTGTGGAGGGCGGTTTGCTGCCCGTTCTCTGGCCTCAGGGGAGCAGGCCTCACTATGCCGTTACCGAGGTACGAGTGTTTCCAGAACTTGTTCAAATTTCGCTCTAGATTCAAAACTCATCGGGTGCGCCAAGGACAATGAGAGCGATGCCTCTGTAGAGGAAACATTTCTCACGGCCGACATTTTGATTGATGTCATTAGAGGAGGAAAACAATGTGTAATTAACAACATTAATGAAGGCGGCTCCAGCCTCCTGGTACTGTGCATGCTGGCTCACTTGCATGACTTACTGGGACACTTACATTGGAATGAAGCCACTTGTTAATCTAATTAGTTCTACCTGTGCTTTTCCTGATGTGACAAGTCAAAATGTGTGCTGGTGCAGCGATGATTGAAGCTGCGGGATATGGCGATGCATGATTACGAATTAAGCGATCAGACTTTGAGCTTCCACGTGCGAGCGAGCGAGCGTTAAACCTGTCAAGGTGGATGTTTTTCGACATTTAAACAATGATGTACCGGGATTATAAAGAACCCGGTACGCTTCATTTTTCATCCCACTAATTACACCGACCTAATCACACGTCACAGTCATTAATTTTTTATCAAGTCTGCATAATCAGTCTTCTAGATGTTGGAAGGAAACAGTCTAATACGCCACTAGTTTACACTTGAGATTTTATTATGGAGCTCTAACAAACATTTTAGATTTTTAAACTTATTTCTTGTAGAGCTGAAACAATAAATCAACTGTTTGGACAATCAATTAAATCTTTTTAATCATTTTTCCTCCAGTAAAAATTGCAAAATATTCCATTATGCACTTTTTTTGTCTTTTGTGAGAGGAAATTTTGGTGGTTTTTGGACTTTTGTTCAGACAAAACAGGCAATCATGGGTTTTATAAACCATTCAGTGCAGATTTGGTTCATGTATGTGAACATTTTAGTTCTAACTACCATAAATAATTTGAATATAGATGAAAAAATTTTTAAAAACTAATTGGGTTTTTGTTAGTTTGGTTGTTGCTGGTTGTTTCCTAAATGTTTACATCTCAGTCTGTTGCTACGTGCATCAAGCTGCTTTCTTTTTCAGTATAAAGGAGAGCCCCTTGACAGAGCTCGCCTCTGATGCTCAAGGGAGGGATTTCCCCCAAACACATGAGAAGAAAAAAGTATAAAGAGGGAGTGTTACCACCAGACCACTGACGTAAAGTTTCACTTTAAAAAAAAAACAACAGAAAGGCATTTGGAAAATCTAAGCGGCTGATGAGACGTGGAGTGCAGGCTCGCTCTGTCCATTTTAGGAAGAGGCTCTGGTGAAACATTTCATCTAAACAGTCCGCTTGAATGAGTCCTCCTGTTATTCATAACATCCTAACAACCGATAACAGCACAGATGTATAATGTGTAACCTAAACTTCAGCTGTGTCCCATCTGAATTTCCCTCCGGTCAAATATAGAAACTTTACTCATTGAAACTATGACTCATACTAGACCACTTCTTATGACGTCCCCCTCTGCAACCTCTCCGTCATGTCCTCCCCACATCTACTTCCCATTTTCACTCACACAACACAGGCTGAATAATATTAAGAAGCTTTTGTTTATGCGTTGCTTAGTGTGAGAGGTCTGTTTCCCTTTGTATCACAAATGTCAGTGCCTAATGTGCGGCAGTGAAATGACAATAAAAGTATGTGGCGTGTTGCACGAGGTAAATGAAGTCTCCGGGTAGTAACAAAGTAAAAGGTCAGAATACAAGCTTTACATCCAAATGGGCCATTATGTGCAAGTGTAGTTCATTTGAAAACACGCACTTAACTGGATTGAAGAGAATCGTGGCTGATTCTAAGCAACGCGCAGGCAAATAAGCGATATCACCCGCATACGGCAGAAATGGGTCATATTTTATAAAGGCTACAGGCACTGAAAGCAAATATTCCAAAGAAAGGAAATGTGCTGTATGATAAGTGCACTTCCTGCTGCGTTCTCTGATAGTTGTGAATGCCACAAATTGGCGTCAGCGCTGCATATCAGTCCATGGACAAAGTACAAGCAGTGGTGTAGCGCAAGGTATGCAGAGTGCTTATTTTTCAGTCGGTATTTGGTACACACACTTCTAAAAACACCCCCCGTCTTATTCAGCAGAGTTCTGCGAGCTGAATTTTCTTTCCTAGAATGGCAAAAGCATGAGATAGTTTCCCTGTTTTCATGAGTGGATGGACTAAGGAACACCTAAAATGCAATTAAGTAGAGTAGTTGTTGAGTATTCATTGCAAAATCTGCATCTCGTCTGTGGCTAATATTTATTTCAGAATGATCATTGCTCGCTGAAGTCAAGCAGCAGAAGTTAAGCGACAATGTGCAAATACTACTGGCCCATTTTTTGGGTAAGAATAGACTTTTATTCTGCTGTTTTTAACAGTTTCCCCTTTGCTGAATGGGAGTTTACCCACTTGTCCAGACATCTTTGAGTATAAGTCCATGTACAGCAGACTAGATCTGTATTAGTCTGTAATTTCTGTCTGCAGGACATGTCCTAGCACGTTGTGTCTACTGCAGCACTTTTGTTTCATGCATTTTTGAGAACATTGTTCCAACTGACTGACTGCGAGCAAACATCTGGGAGCTTCATCTACCTGCTGCCACACCCTTAAAAACACACCGTGCAGACAGGTGGGGCAAACTGAGCCGTAGTGAATCCATGCTTTCATGCATCCAAGAGTAGATCTGATCCGGAAAAGGGCTTGGCTATTTACTCTTTGACCTCTACTGTTGAGTTTGATCCTGAGATCAAGCTTGGTATTTTACGAGACAGCATGTGCGACAGGTATGCAAACACATGCATGCCAATTAATCATGAGGTCCATTAAATGTGACACAGGTTCATATCAAAAGCGACCACCTGTGTGGCTGTGAAGTGAAGTCAATGCTGAAGTTTCTATAACTGCAGTACCTCGCTTGGCCACTTGAGGCTGGCTACAGAACGAGTCAGTCTCCATAAGCCCCTCATGTTCAAATGTCCAACTTCACAGCAGAAATAAACATGTTTACAGCCTGGTACAAAAAACAGTTTTGGTTTCTTTATTTAATTTCAGAGAAATTATATTAAGATTATGCATAATTAACAGCAAGGCCACTTTGATTGACAGGTAGGTGCCCTTGCAGGTAGCTTGTTTGAGCACTCTGGCATTATTTTGCTCTGCCTCAGGTCTGCTGATGATCCACGTCTTTGTCGATTGTTAGATCAGCCACGGAAGAGGCAGGACTGCCAACATGGCGGCCAAAGCCACAGATTTTAAGATTCAAAACGGCCTCTAGGAAATCTGTGGATGACGCTTATGCTGTTGTGCATTTTTGGTGAAAAATATATTTCAATTTATTCATGGATAAAGCGGATTCTTTTTCTGCCAATCGACTGATCGTTCACATGTGAGCACATTGTCTTTTACAACAGAAAACAATACAGATATACGATCTACGTACTTAAAATTAAATTCTCACTACAAACCAAAAAAAGACTCATCTGCCTGGGTGGCGTGTTAAGAAAAGGATTTGGAGGGCAGTTCTTCCACACAGGCTCATGTTTCACAGCCAGTAGCACAGCTAGAGGTTAGACCGGGCACGAGGCAGCAGGCAGACGCACTATTTCAGTATTGAAGGAAAGATGACTGGACAAGACTGTGAACGCGGCTCTGTAGCTCGTGTTGTAGCTCGGGAGGTTCATAACTTGTATTTTCTAACATGCATTTTCTTCTCGGCTCGTACCCCTGGCTCCGAGCTTCAGGTTTATACTTTATTTTACAGCTCTGCATTCCACCCACATCTGTTTTTGTCTACAGTTTTGAATTATTTACAAGTCAAATAGTGCTGTGGGGAGGATGGTTGGCTTTCTGGCCCAACAGCTTAGGGTTTGGCCTCGGGAGGGGGAGAGCATGTGTCCGTTGTAGTAGTTCTACATACAAAGATGTGAGTGTGTGTGTCTGTGTGTGTGTGTGAGAGAGTGCCGTGTCATGCCTTTGGGCTGAACAGGTGTGTCCACTCAACTGAAATGCAGCGACAGCTCCACCTGCTATTGGCGCGTTGTGTCAAACTCGAGAGGAATAACCAAGGACATTAACAAAAAAGTCAACGCGTTGTGAGACGTGGCCGTTTAGTGTTTGTTACGCCGCCGTCTGCTGCTGTCGCCACCTGAAGCCGGCGCGCAGCTCAGCGGCCCGTCAGCGTGTATTAATAAACCTGACTTCCCGTCACAGTGAGTCTACAGTCAGCCCATTCCACAGGCCATGAAAAACCTCTGAGTCACCGTCCCCGCCACACGGCCGAGCCAAGACTCCCAACGGCAACCATGGCAACCAAACATCAAACACGCTGGCTAAAGTGCAGCAGATAAAGCCGGGCCCGGGCTGGACTGAGTGACTCTTTTCCACCGCACGTGCGTCAAGAGATCTACTTCCTCTGGAAAACAATATAGGGCTGCAGGAGCTGTTGCTACGCTTCTTGGCTGGAGCAGCGTGCTGACATGGAGGAGGAGGAAGTTGTGGAGGTGGACAGAAAATGTAATAATACTGGTCTTTCAGCGCTCACAGGTTACACACACAGCCCCGACAAAGTCAACATCCTCCATCCAGAAAATTTACACACACAGTAGACTGATGAGCTCGGGACAAAGCTGACGCCACAAATGGAGGTCGGATTACAAAAAGGAGCCACATTAAAGACACATTTACTGCATTTTTATTCATATTGACCCGCTGAGAGACATGCTTCACAGTTCACATTCAACAGTGAATTGAAGGCAGTAGTAGTGCTAACTGGGGGCGAGCATGCCCTGCCATGTATGTGCTGATTCAACACTGGAAATAAGCTTCAGCTTTTTAAAAACAAGGCATGTGTTGAATGTTTCTACTCTCTAAAAAAAAGGAATTATTGTGCAGCGAATACATCCTGTAGTCTGAAAAGTAAACAAACACACTGAGGTAATGCACATACTTTGTATTTAGTTTCATTTTCTCATACCCTTCTAACTTGAGGTGAACTTTGCCAAGATGTTGGCACATTCCTCAACAGCCACAGCTACATAGCTGAAGAACCAGAATCACGGTCACACAAGCTCGACTGCTATTAATGCAGAAACGGCGTAAATAGAAGTAATATAATCACAGAGCATGATCTGCCACCATGCAGAACACCTGAAGTAAATCATTTATAGCACCCCGCCCTCTCTCACGCACACACCTTCTGTGTTCTGGGTGACTTTTACACGGTGGCTAAATGACTTTCTCTGAGTAAAATATTAACTTTGTTGATGCAGGAAATGATAAAGTTCACATCTAATGCACCGGTGGCACTGTTTGTTTTTAGTCTTAATGAAAAGTATATGAACAGACCTGAGCTTTAACGCGGTCATCACTCAGCACAAATATTCATTCATTCACCCGTCTGTCAAAAGTGCAGCAGCGTAGAGATGGGAACTCTAAGCTTCTGTCCACAGTGCTAATAATACCCATCTCACACAGCATTAAGTAGCTCAATGACTGACATTCTGTCAACGTTAACACAACAGGTTTTAAAGGTGGAGCTGAAGGTGTGCCGTTTACAACACCCGTGGGGTTAAAGTGACATATCTGCTCTTGCCAACTAGCGAGTTATACAAACTTAACCGCCAGGAATTCGTGTGGGGTATGGCTCCGCGCTGCATTCCTGGCAGAAAATTAGGGTGTTGCACCACCTCAGCCGCTGCTGAACAACAGCGGGTGTGAGCACAAAAAGGTAAAATTACAGCGTTCAGATCCACGTGTTCAGTTGTTTTGACTGCGGCGCCGCCTTAACGCCGCTGCTATGAGATGTTTGGAGACGCTTTAACATTTTTACAATGTGAGTTTTTGTAAAGCAGCAGGAGCACGAATGCAGGAACAAACCTGTCCCGGCTGGTGTGCTGCGGCAAGTACAGCCACATAAAGCCGCGATAATGTCACCGCGAGGATGTCATAATCTTATCTTACCTGTGTGGCTTGTGGTTTATCTGTGCCACAGCCATTATTGACATAAAATCTGCAAAAGTGTATAATTCTTGTGCATCAGAGCCATGGGAATATTCCCAAATTACTGTGGGAACACTTGCCAGAAAGCCGGGGGATTCCCCAACAAAAGCACCAGGCAACAGCAAAGAAATGTTATGTCATCAGTACTCGGCAAAACTTAAAGGATTTGTGGATGACGCCTCGTGCTCCTGCCGAAAATATGATTTATTCTGATGCATTCAACAGTGAGTTAAGAGAAATGTTGTTCGAGTCGAAAACATCACAAGTTGTACATATTCTTATGACATTTACTGTATGTGTAGCTACACCCACTTGTAACAAAGCCACACCCTTTCAAGCCCCACCCACCCACATGCTCCTCCTACCTGGCTTTGAGCTCCTTGTGCTCCTCCCTGATCTTGCTCAGGTCCAGCTGCAGGCGTGCTCGTTCCTTGGCCACCTGGTCCAGGGTCTTGCGGGCGTCGGCGAGCTCCGCCTCGTAGGCCGCCTTCATGCCCGTCAGGTCACGGCTGACGCAGGACTCCGACTCGGTGATGCGCATCCGCAGCCCGGCGTTCTCCAACTCCAGTGAGCGCACCTTGTCGATGTAGACGGCCAGCCGGTCGTTGAGGTTGCACAGGTCCTCCTTCTCCTGCAGCCTGGTGACGCGGACCGGGGACATGCCGGCAGCACCGCGGCTGGTGCGTTTCTGGCTCGGGGTTTCCATGGCAATAATGGCTCAGCAAGAGGTGCAGAGGGGGTGAGTCACTGGCTGTGGGGAGGAGGGGAAGGGAGAGTTAACAAAAACTACAGTATCTTGTCTGCCTTCTCTGGAAACGCAGTGCACCAAATCATGGGTTGAATCACACGTTAAACTTTAATGGAGTTGAAACTGAAGAAATCTTACAGTCTTGCATAACCCTGATCCTTGTGGGCAGCCTGCCTTCAGTGCTGGGTCTAATAACATATTCCAGGATTCTTTTTTTTTCCACAGTCAGAAAGCAGATTCATAAAAACCATCCTCTGTATTTGCATTGTTTGAGGTTAAAAGTAATCTGCAGGCAGAGCTCATTCACAGGAATGTGATTTCTGTTTTTCTTGGATCTTTTGGATCTTATTATTTCATACAAGATGGTGTTACACTTTTCCTGACCTTTTTCCTGCTTTCAGTGCTCCTGATAACATCCCTTCTCAACACGCCGTCCTAACACACGAACCACACTCTCCCTCCCCTCTGGCTCCATTAACCTGTTGTAGGAGTAGTTAAGCCACTCCGTGCAGTTGTTGCACTCCTGAGCAAACGGATTTCCCACGGACACCAACCACCACCTTCAGTCAATTAAAATACTTTTATGATTAAGCCTTAAAATACGCAGCCGCGGCACAGGGACACCAAAATAAATAAAAACCTTTTCCCTCCTCCTCTGCTCTCCACAGAGCGTTCTGGTAAGATGGAGGCAAACCACACACACACACAAAAAAGAAAAATTGCTTCCACTGGTTTTCTGTGATCGGCATGTTCTGCAGTGATCATCTTGCACACAACCATGATACCAAAGTGTTGAATCATATTGCAAAGGATGCCCTGATATGGACATACATCCACTTTGTGGCTGTTTGGATGAGTGAGAACAGTGAAATGAATGAAAGAGATGTGGATTAAAGGATTTTATTTTCCATTTTAGACTCTAAGTTGCATTATAGGGAAGGAAAAGAAAAGAAAATCTCTGAAATCTTTAATCGGCTCTACTTCCAACAGGGCAAATCGTGCAATTACTGCAATTGTGGGTGAGGCATTCAAGAATATTAATGAATATTCGGTTTTGATATTAACAGCTATAACCAAACAGGTGTGACTTAAAACCTATTCCCTATCCAAGCAGCTGCTCCACTCACAACCTAACAGCCCCCTTCCCTGTCTGAACGGCGGGAAAAGCCTACTCCAATTTGGTTAGGGAGTGGGCGGACGCACCAAACTTTGCCATCCATCCCCTCACCGCCCCATTAACCAAAAGAGCACGCAAGCACATGCACGCCCATGTGGGTGGGATGACTCTCTCACACACACACACACACACACACACACACACACACATACACACACAATGTGTGCACACGCCCCCACAGGAGCAGATCCTATACACTCACACAAGTGCTCTCTGGACTAACTTTGAATAAATGAAGCATCCATTTGAGCTTCCCCCTCCCCTCAGAAATGTGCCAGCAGACAGTAAAAAAAAAAAAAACCTCCAAAAAAACAAGACACAACTTTGGAAAAGTTACAAAAAGTTATTCCCACACCGCTCCCACTTTGAGCCGACTGAACAAGTTAAACAAGGCATAAAAATATGACGACGTTATCTGCACAGCACTGAGTCTGTCTGACAGTGTGGCAGACACAAATAGTCTCACGGGGGGGAAAAGACAAGAAGAATGTGAGGAAACTCTCTGAGCCTTACCTCGGCTGTGTGAGAACCTCTTGACTGCAGCCCGGCTGAAGCACTAAAAGTGAAAGAGTACAGGACCTTTCTAGAAGTTTATGTGTGTGTGTGAGTGTGTGTCATACCCCAGAGGAACGTAGAGAAGAGGATCCGTTGAATAATGCAGTCTTGCTCTCTGCTGGTGGGTGTGTGTGCCTTTGGCTCGTGCCCCTGAACTGCTCTCCTAGCCGTCGCTCACTGCACATGTACCTACTGCTGAAGAGGGAGAAGAGGGGCGGGAGCACAAGACCGGGTTGGGTTGGGTGTTGAGGAGGAGTCAGGACTAAACAGACTGAGTAAGAGTGTGTGTGCGCCTGTGTGGACACACACAGAGCAGCTGCTGAGCTTTACCTCTCCCTGCTCTGGCCCTATCTGTTCCCCCCTCTTCTCCCTTCACTCAGACAGACTGACCTCAGCGGCTGGTGCAAGTGGTCTGTCAATAAAACACGGTGACACTGATGATACTGAACATTTCCCAGGTGGGTGAAAGTGTGTGAATGTGCCGATCTCACCCCTCTCCTCCCTGCTGCTATGAAGAACACACACTTATTCCCTTTTTGTGACAGTAAATACATGAAGAGAAATTATTTCTGTGTCAATTTTATAAAAATCTCCTGCAGAGGGGGGGACAGAGACGACCTCTGCACACACAAACAGACAACACCGCAAACAAGTCCAAAGTACACAGAAATCATTCGTCACCTCGAAGCCGGGCTTCCAGGTGTTATCCGTGCCAGAAAAATAAGCTGTCAGTCAGCTCGTCCTCTGAATCCAAAGAGGGAAAAGTCCACAGATCTGCTGCATTATAATCCCAGTAAGAGACAGAATAATTCCCACAAGACATCTCGAGAGTCTAAAAGGTCTGACAGTCAGAACCCAGCTGATTCTGGTCTTTATATTTATTTTCCTCTGGGTGGAGTTAATGGAAGCACAGGTCCAATCAAGTTCTGATGCAAGGGAAAAAGACGTTTTCAGTGCGAGAGTGTGTGTCTACCAAGTCCATTCATGTGTGTGTCTGTGTCGGTGCATGTGGTTAAACAAGGGGCAAGACAGCATCTCTGTTTTTGGGCATCGGGGCAGGCCCAGTGGCTAAGGGAGTATTCCTGGCTTCGGTGTGGCCTTCCAGTGGAAAGGAGCCGTCAGTGTCTGAGTCACGCGTCTCCGTTTTGCAAATGGCAAACTTGTTCGGCCTCCACCTCCTCTCTACCTCTCTTTTCTTCTCCCTCCCTCTCTCTCTCCCTCTCTCTCTCTCTTTATGTCTTCTCGATCATTTTCAGCCCTCATGTTTCCATGGAAGTCACACTATGACAAGAATGTGTGGCAGGCAGCCAAGAACATCTCTTCAACAAGCTTTTTTATTTTCCACTGTTTTTCCTCCTTTTTTTTGTGCCGTCTGTGTGCACAAACAATAATTAAATCTCTTCTTCTACAAGCAAAACATAAAAAATAAAAATAAAAATGTCCACAAAACAATAAAGGCAAAAATTATTTCACTAGGGCTGCAACTAATCATCATTTTCATTGATCATTTTGTTGTCAGCTGTAAAAATGGTCAACACGGTTTCCCAGAACACAGCGCGACACATTCAAATTGCTTGTTTTGGATGAACAGCAGTCCATCACAAGAAGATATTTAGTACACAGTGATATTAAAAAGTAGAAAATATTCACAATACAAGAAGCTGCGCTCTGTGAAAGTGAGCCAAACCATTCATCTAAGAAAAATAGTTGACGACTGATTGATCCAGCTCTCGGCTGTTGTTTTATTTAACAGTATTTTAACAAGTTTTCCACCTGTTGGAAAATAATTACTGCTAATCCGTGTGTTGCTTTAAACGATGACATGTGCCAAATTCAAAAGAGTGAACCATCTTTTTTTCCTCTCCTCAACAACCGTTCAAGTCTGTCTGACACACAGCGGGGCAGGTTTGAATCCCAGATGCACTCATCAAGTGCAAAGACGGGAACAGGCATGACAGACATGTGATGCAACTCACCAGACGAGACAAGTACTGAACAATGCTTGAGCAGTCTTTGCTCTCGCTTTCTGCCCAGTGGCATTCCAAGCGGGCAGCAAGTTAAAAAAAAAAACGAGGCGTGTCCGTTGTGCAATCTAGAGGTTTTATTTCTCCATTTAGGAGCGACTGACTTGTTGCTCTCCTGGGACAAAAAAGACCGCAACGATTAGGAAGAATTTTGGCGTTAGAAAACAGAACGTGGGAAGAAAATCTTAAGAATTTTTCAGGAGATAACACACACAGTTCAAAACCTGAGCGCCCACATGCCTCTTTTTCATCCCATATCACCAGTTCCTGCACAGATCTCACATCCTGGTGATTTTCAGATAATGTGGCGAAACAGCGATGACTCACTTGTATAACAAGAATAATTTTTAAAAAATAGAGAAATCACAGAAGCATTCATCTTTTATTTGACAAACCACCAGAGTCACTTCCTCAGAAACTCCCTAACTATCCTTGAGGGTGCATCTGTACTTTGCTTTGTAGCTCACCAGCAGCTATAATACTAAAGCAGCCTCTCGTTGTGTTATCTCTGCTGTTTCAGAGACCATCGTTCACACATGTGCATTAATCATTGATAAAAGATTATTACCATATCTCTGTCCAACGTACAACAACCTGATTTGCTTTGGAAATAGTTCAGCATATTAACAATACAACGTATTAACATTACAAATACTTCTGTAGGCTTTAGTTCAATATTCTGGCCACTTCTACCTGTATGACACACACTATAAGGGCAACAATTGTTGCTCTGTAAGCCTTTGTTTAGCTCACAATGCAAATGACTTTCAGCAAGATCACGGCAGCCTTCAGTCTTATGTACGTTCGATTTATAATTGCTCATAATATACAGGATGTGTGGAGTAAATATTGCACAATGTGTTATCTCAGAGATTTAAGTCGCTATTTTGACAACTATTTCTAGGGTGGGTCATAACAGATATAAACCACGGCTGAGGAAGAAGGATCAGAGGCCTGACTCATTACTTCAATCAACATTATGAGGAAGAGGCTGTCCCCGGGGAGGAAAAAAAAGAGGAAACTGTAGATGGGACAAACAATCCCAGGCTGAATAATCCTCGAGAGTTTGTGGTGAACAGTCTCACATCTGGAGCCGCATCTGTTCCTACCAGCTCTGTTCGGCAATCGGTGGCAGAAAGTACTTAAATGCAGCTCTTGCAACTAAATACTGCACTTTTATACGACTACATGCATCTGACGGCTGCAGTTACTTTTCAGATTAACACGAGTAACTATACGACGTATAGTTATACCACAAAGTACGTTAAAGTAGTTCCCCGGGTGTGTATTTTGTTTCTCGTGTGCATTAGTCTCCAGTTGTTGCTCTGTTTACTGTCTTATCATCAGCTTGTCAATCATCTGTGAAGCTTTTAATTGTGCCAACCTGCTCCAAAGGTGCAATACTAACAAAGTTTGACTGAATGATCACAGCCAGCTGCAACATTAAAACGCTTCTTACACGTTCATGCATCAATAATAGTGAAATATGGTGCTGATACTGTATCTGTATTTTGACTTGTCATAAAATTTAATAAAACAATTAAAACATAATGATACACTGAGAACTGGAAGTTCCTCACCTTCTGTGAAATGTTCCACCTTCTAAGCTGATATACACTCAGTATACACACTGATATAAAAAAAATATGAAAAACACCTCAGAGTGTAACGCGATACGATTCAACATCATCACAAACGGCAGCCTCCACAGCGAGCACAGAGCTGAATCAACACCTCTGATACAGCCTCAACAGTGGTGGTGAGAGAAGTACTCGGATACATTACGTTAGGGAAAAACAGCAATGCCACAGTGTGGGAATACTCCAAGTAAAAGTCACATTGAAGAGTATCTGCATCAAAACAGACATAAAACACTAATAATACAAGTATTTGCCTCATTTCTGAGTAATAGATTACATTACTGGACTTAATAAGTACTGATGCATGTCTTTAATGTTGCAGCTTGGGTTTGTTTTGACTTCCTTGTGTGCTGCTGGGTGATTAAATAAATATGTTAAGATGTAATAACACAGCAGAATCAATCTATTGATCATATTTTGTATTATTGGCCTGATCTGCAGAGATTTACACAGGAGTAAAAGTACAAAGCAGCAGTAATACTTCACTAGTAAAACAGAAGTACCTCAAATGTATACTTAAGTACAGTACTTGAGTAAATATACTTAGTTACTGGCTGGCTGTACCTGACAAACTCCATCCTTGAGTGATGCTGCAGCCCTCACTCTGCGCCTCTCTGGCGCCCCCTATCTTCTCCTTCCTGTAGAGTCATCCACCACATGCACAGAGAAAGAAACTAAGCGCCATCCACTGGCTGACACACAGTATGAAAAACTTGTGGGTGGGTGTTAGGTGGTGGTGGTGACATCTCTCAGCGTGGGTCACAGAGTTCACACAGAGGGTTCAACACCCCCGCCTGAACACACACACACACCTACAGCAGCTTTAAAGATGACCCCACCACAGTCTTACCTTCTCTTTCTTTTTGGCAAAGACTGATGCGTCTTTGCAGTCGTTTAAAACATGTCCACACATTCTCCCACGGTCACTATTGACCTTTTAAAAAAATGTCGACAGTCCAGTTAATCATGATATTATCCACCGGGTCTGGGTCTTTTCTTTTTTGGAGCCAAATCTGTGAAGGAGAACTCCTCAGCAGCAGCAGCAGCGGCAGCAGCTCCGACAGCCACCTGCAAATCAAACACACTTGATTAGGCTGCCAATCTCTGCTAATTACAATGCAGCCAATAGGCGCCACCTGGCGACCACCATTACCACCTTTGAGATTATTTTTAGCAGGTGAAACTTGTGGGAAATAATATATATTATACCTTCAACTACAAACCTAATATTTCACATCACAGTTCAGATACCTGCTCGAATGAATATCTGAATGTTTAACAGGGGTGTTCATTTCACTCTGGACGCCCCCTGGTGAGCCCTCAGGGCCCCCCCCTCCTCCTTTCATGCACTCCAAGGACCCCCCACTTTGGCACTGATTGATACACTGACCTGAACTTGGTTTCACATGAATTGATAATTTAATTAAACTAGCAAAAAGCCGAGAGGCATCATACAATTATTCCTCAAGGCACAACTATATCAGCGACGACTGCCTCTATCAAGCTGTTACAGATGGCTCGGGCTGAAAAGTGCAGTCACTTGAATTCCCTCTGATCCCAGATTCATTCTTAACGCAAACAAAAAAAAAAATTAAAAACAGCGGCGAGGTGCTGCTGGAGATGTTTTCCAGAGCTCTTGGTGGGGGGATGCTTATCATTATGTAACAGCTGAACATGAATTTTACATGACCTATGTTACCGAGCTGTAAATGGTTTGTTTACACTCATAATGTTCATAAATGATAGAACAGGGCCGTGGGTCACTTGGAGGCATGATGATGATGATCTCTGGGAAAATAAGGGCCTGAAACCCACAAAAAAAAAAGGCACCTTATGGGAGAGCCAGCGGTGGAGCCAACCACCAACAGTCAACATGTGTGATCAAGTCTCAGACTCCAGCTTAAATAAAAGTAGCAAACCACATTTTTTTTTAATATTTCAAAGCAAATAAAGGTGCCACATTCAAAAATAAAAGCATTTCAAGCAAAGTCTTCAAAGTTAAAGTACTCATTATGCTAAATGAAGTGTTATGTTGTGCATATATGTTATATTTGAGTCGTTATCAGCATGTTAAAGTTGCAGCTGTTGGTGATTATTTTATTTATTTGGTTCATTTTCAAAGGTGTTAGCAGGGACGTGATCAATGTGGTTCAAAATAAATGTCTGATCATCGTCACATTGTCTGGCCTCCCTTTTATTTTCTTTTTATTGGAAAAAGATTGTTAAAAGGGAGAAGAAGAAAAGAAGTTGATTTTGTGGCATTGCACCTGATTAAAATCATGGCTCAGCATGAATATCTCTTTAAAATACTATTGGCTGCAAGCAGGAAAGCATCACACAGAGACGGCTGCGGCCACACCCTCCTGTGAACGATGAATGGAGTGCAGATTAAATAAAAAAGGAAAACAGACTGTATGAGAGAGAAATATGATCATGTAAAATACTGAAACACGGGCGACATATGAGTGTGTGTAAGCTGAATCCAATGAATGACCCATTTCTTGCACAAGTATAGTATTGCCCATATCAACTCATGATTTTTTGTTTGAAAATATCAATAAAAATAAAGTTTACTTCAACATCCAGTATCAGTTCTGCTTTTCCAAGAGTTCTGAGAATGTGTGTATGAGTATATGAGAAAACAATAGAAATCAAAACATATAAAACAGTCAGTACAGAATATTCATCAGGTGTGTTGTGTCCATATTTCAGTTTATAGTTTTATCGACCTGTCCAGCTTAGATACACAAAGATACAAAATGATCTTCAATGCAGCATTTCCTGTTTTAGTAACTTAATTGTTTACACCAACAACACCACAAAGCAAAAAAAACAAAAACACAAGACAGACTGTTTTTTAACTTTAACAATGAATCACATTTAATAAGATTATTGTTTTTTTATGTCAAATCTTAATCTGCAAAGTTAAATAATGCCAAATTCAAATCCTTTACTTAAGTGAAAGTAGAAATTCCACAATGTAAAAAAAACTACTATGTTACACATTTTTTAAATGTGCAGTAAAAGTACAGAAAAGTACTTAAAAATGGCCCCTTGTAAATATTTTAATGTTGTAACTGGTAGAAGAGGAGATATTCTAAATTACTTTATTACATTTATCATGTATCACATTTTATAAACCCATCGTATACTTTGTATATTAAAATCTACAAAGTTTTAGCTTTTCAAATTAACGTTGTAAAATAAAAATCACAATACTTTTCTCTCATAAAATGAATCTATTCAAATATTGCACTGATTTATACTTCAGTATAGTAATTGAGTTAATGTAATTAGTTACTTTCCACCATGGGTATTAAGTAGCAAACATTATAAATATTTAAGTAAAGCAGATTTGTCCTTCATTGTACTTAAGTACAGTACTCCATCACGGATGACACGTCTGAAAATGACATCATGGTTTTTGCGGTTTGTTTACTTTTGATTTGATCCAGGACATATGAAAATATATCAAAGCTGCATCGTCATGTGTGAGACAAGCCAACATCTTCTTAATTAAAATGTGACCCAACCGGTAATTCTACAGTGTGATACTCTTTTTTTTTTATTGTGCATACAGTAAAAGTAATATCTGAATCAACTTGACCGCCACATCATCCGCAATACATTCAGTAAAATGAAAAAAACAACAAAAACAAAACAAGAATGCCAAGGAGAAAGTGAAGCAGGGCGAGCTCTTTGTGACGCGTGTGAGATCACCAACCGTACGGGAAGCGAGCGGTGAGGTGAGTCTTACTCATCACTAGGCGTGTCACTGGCTGTACAGCATCAATGTGATTAGAGAGAGACGGAGGGGGTGAGGAGGGGGAGGGGGTGAGAAGAGAGATGACCTAATACCCGTAAAAAGCAATGAAGTCATACTACCTGACTCATATTCCCAGCTGACACCACCAGCACTCCCAATCACAACATCCCAGTGCATCTCTGTGTGTGTTTGTTGGGTGAGTGTGTATGTGTGCGTGTGTGTGCAGGTCAACAGTTTTATATGCATGTGAGTGTTTCACAGCAGGTGAGGAGAGACCTCTGTGTTTGTGAGCGCAGAGGAAACAAAAAAATCACTGCACGCTGTTGTCCGTCGAGCTGAAAGACGGTAAAAGTGCCGACAAGTCACGCCAAAAGGATTTTCTGCAAGCATATTCATACACACCGTAGGGCTGAAACAACTGGCTAGTAATACACACTAGATTATGATAACTTATTATTAATTTATGGAGTAATTGCATCAAGATTTCGCCAACTGCGGCATAAAAAATGAGAGGATTTTCTCTTTCATATCATTTTTTAATCCTAACTGTTCGGACAAAACAAGAAATTTAAGACGTTTAAACGCTCTGTGAAACTGTAATGAGCATTAATGAGCCACGATTTATAGACTGGATGATTTATCTGGTACTAAAACAAATTAATAGATTAATTAAGCATGAAAATAATCTACATTTGTAGCCATAAAAATCAGCCAAAGTCGGTGATGAGACAAAACTTTTAGCTGCAGACAAACAGTCGTTTTTTAAGAGTCACACTGCTCCCCGAGCAAATCCCCGAGTATTGTAAAAAGGTGAATAAGCATACCAAATAAGACTGACACCAACGTGGAATGAAAACCAAGATTTGTACTTTACAGAGCCTCTATGTCAAGTCTTGTCTCAAGATTATTCAGGGAAATGTAATGGTAATAAGTGATTTCTGCTGACTAACCCTAAAGATAGAGCAGAGTTTGGGCCGAGAAGGCCTCATTATCTGAGTTCCTGCATGGTGGTCAACCTACAGAAAAAAAAAATGAAACAAACCGGTGACTTTACACGAGGTTAAAGAAACTTTTTTTTTTACATTTTAATTGCACTCTCTGGCCCTCTTTCTATTATTTGCTTATTCTTTGTCTGTCTGTCTTTAAGTACATATGCTGCGACTGCCCTACCCTAAAAAAAAACTTACAACAAATAAAGACAAGAACAAATCAAACAAATAAAAGTAATTATTTATAATCTGGAAGGGAATGCCGCACGCACAGAGTGGCCTCTGAATTTAGCGTTTCAATTTGTTCAGCTGATCGACTTCAGGGCTCTCGTCAGCTCATGAGCACAAGATGTGGTATCATTTGCATGAGGTCTTACATCATCCCTGAGAGCCTGTTCACTATGGCATCAGCACGTGGTGCTTAGCCAACATATCCCTTTGTGCTCGCAGGAGCCTCATTCAAGTGACAGCGGGGCACCAGAAAAGTCTTGAAAAGGACATCTGGCCATGGAAGTCAAAGGGATGTCCTTTAGGGATTCTCAGACGTGTCTTAACAGCCTATTAAGCCTGTCCTCTTTGAAAGACAGATACTGTCCATAGGTGAAAGCAATATTTGCATGAGCTCTTGGACAAAGAGTGTGTGTCTCTGCGGCACAGTAAAAAAAAA
Organism: Larimichthys crocea; assembly: GCF_000972845.2. Lineage (NCBI taxonomy): Eukaryota > Metazoa > Chordata > Actinopteri > Sciaenidae > Larimichthys > Larimichthys crocea. The sequence goes on from NC_040023.1 coordinate 33,149,661, forward strand.
CCACAGCATCTCCCCAAAGATGCCAGTCAGCCTTTCATCAAGGGAGGGGGTTGGGGAAAAAAAAGAAGAGAAACAGCACCACTGTGACGACCAGATGGTCAAGATCATTGAGTTTTTTTTGTGGGCGAGTAACATGACCTCAGCTCTCCGGGTTTCACAAGTATCCTGGAGCTAACACACACACACACACACACGCACCGAAGTGTACACACATGACAATTGTAGCTCGCAGCTATAGCCAAGTGAAGTCTGAATGAAAACCAGACCTGCTGTGGTCCATTCAGAGCCAGAGAAGGTTTAGTTCAGGGTCACAAAGGTTATGTGGTACAAGAGCATCACCGATCAGGCCTCCAAACTGACATCCAGACAGAGAGGGGTGTGTCCTATCAGGGTGGGGGGGGAACACTATCCCAGATCCATGATTTTTATTGATTTGGGTCTCTGGACTCCCAGCGGACCCCTTTTAATGGAGCCAGACGACCTCTTGGACACACTGGCATACTCAGTGCACCACTGAGAGAGGCCGGCCCTACTGTGTGTGGTGTGGTGCTCGTTCCCATCCTGGCTATGCTCTCACCCAATCCTCTGGCCTCTCCACTTGGGTGGGGTAGGGGATTGGAGGGGCAAGAGACCCCCCCTGTGCCCATCCTCTGGTCCTTCATGCATCACGCCATCCTGCTCGTCTTCCTGCCGCCGCCGCCGCAGCCGCTGCTGCTTTTTTATCCATGTTATTGGGTGGAGTGGGGATGTTTTAATCCTGGACTCATACCAGGAGTCGCCCTGTGAGTTCTCATCTGCAACACACCCTTTGGGAGCAACCGATCCCCCCCCCCTCTTCCTGATTGGCACCCAGAGAGCACGTCTAGACTGTCATTATGCATGTAAATACACCTGCTCTATCGTTCTGCTAGCATTTTATCACAACATTCATATTGTATTCTATTTTCAGACGCGGTGTTTGGAAATTTGTGATTATATTGTTGCTCCAACGCTATGTGTTATTAAAAGGCAGAAGGCGTTCTCACTAGAAATGCTAAAATATTCATGCCGAATCTCTCTTGGAGTCACATGCCATGCTTAGTCTGTCATATAAGCCCAAATGAAAGACTCTGTGTGTGTGTGTGTGTGTGTGTGTGTGTGTTTATGTTTTTGTTTTTACAGTCATGCAGTTACAGTGTGGGAAAACACCACATATGATGGGGAATAATTAAGTGAATTAAATGGATCGGGGGGTTAAAATGCATAAGTAATCTACAGCATGAATCCAACACCTCCCCTGGGAACACACACACACACACACACACACACACACACACACACACCACAGAAATGTAATCCAACAGCAATCCATATATAAACAACAACTTCTCCTAAAGCACACGCATGTGAGGGTGTCTTTGTTTTGAGGAGACGCTGGTGGAGTTTTCTCACTGGAGTAAACATCCACCCCCCCTCCTCCACCACCTCCACCACCACCAGCAGAGTTTGCCTTGTCATTCAGGTAGCCCTTACGCAACTGTACATCCCAGCAGCATGCATATATGCACAGATGGCAGCGACGAGGCTAAGGCTGCCACTTTGTGGAAGCTGAAAAACGTGGACATGAGAGTTTCTGCTCAGCCCCTGTGTGGAAGTTTATTACAAGCTGGGGGGTGCAATGTTTCCTCAGAGCTTAACCCGGAGTGTAATAATAACTTACAACTCTAATGACATCATAGGAGAAATATTTCCACTTTTTTTTTTTTAAATGACTTACTTTGTCATTTATTCTAACGCGTGAAACATTTCAAAGTTTAAAATCCGTGTGAGAGTTTGTGCGTAAAACAAAAAAAATGCGAATAAAAGAGAAATTGTTATTACTGCAGTTTTGAGTCTTTGTGTTGTACTACAACCATGCCGTCAGGCGTGGCTTCTGTCGAGGACATCTTGGGGAGTCTGTGCGCGAAACGAACGGCGCGGTTCTTTGTTCACCGGAGCTGCCGCTGCTGCAAAACCCTTGTTTTGTTTTTTGTTTTTAACGGGAGGGGAAATGTGCGAGGGGCTTTTCTCATGTTTCCCCCCCTCTCGCTGCATAAGGTCTGCAGCGCCTGTCTGACAACTCCCTTTCTCCTCTTCTTCTTCTTCTTCTTCTTCTCCTTCTTCTTCTCCTTCAGCCCCCACCACCACCACCACCAACACCACCACCACCTCCAGACACCCTCTTTTCCCCTCCTATACATAACATCCTCATGCGCAACGGCGCCGGAGACAACAACGCGGTGACCTGCCGCAAAGCACGGCTACATTAGAGGTGGGCGGACACCACCCTCCTCCTCCTCCTCCACCTCCCCCTCCCTCCCTCCAAAAAATAAAAAATAAAAAAAAAAATAAATATCACTAACTCCTTTACTCCTTAAATCCATGTCCACCTCCTAATTGTTTTCTCTTTAAATCTCTGAATGAAGTTGACATCATCTTTTCTTTTTCCCCCAAGCAGCAGCAGCAGCAGCAGCACCATGTGCGCACTGCTACTTTGCACCTTTTTTTTTTCATACGCAACTGTTTACATCCTGGATGTCTATTCTTACATAAGTCCAACCGAAAAAATGCGGTTTTCTTTCAGGCTGCAGCAGCAGCAGCAGCAGCAGAAGTAGCAGCAGCAGATCTGGAAGCTTTACGAGCCGAGTCTGCGCTCAGACGCGTGGAGGTGCATGGAGGTGAACAAAAAAAAAGAAAGAGAGAGAGAGAGAGGGATGAGGACATGAGGTTATTTTTCTTTCTTTTTCTATAGGTGACGGGAGGGAGGAGGAGGGGGGCTTGATTTGGGATGCCACAGGCTTGGGAACCTGAGACGGAATGGTACAACGGGAGGGCGGCTCGTTTTGTCTCGGCGAGGAGGAGAGAGAAACCAGACTGGGTGGAGCAACACATCGCCCGCCCCATCTACCCGTGCAGACGGCCTTGTGTCCCGTTTGCCTGGAAGCTCGGAGAGAGACTACTGTACTGAAAGTCTGGCTTTGGATAGAGAGAGAGAGCGAGAGAGAGAGAGGGGGGCCGGTCTATGGGAGGGACTATAGCGCAAAGGGGGGAATTGGAAGGAGGGAGGGGGCGAGGAGGAGGAGGCGGCACGGGTGCTGTTTCTCCAGTCTCTTTCCCCTGTCTTTGTCTCATACACTCTTTTGTTAGCCATGCCTAGCCTGCTGGTTCTAGCAGGGATCATGGAGAAAAATGGGGGCTACGGCGGGGATCTGGCCGGCTCCGGCTTCGGAAGCGAAGGTCTCCTTGTGCCGCCCGATGAGGAGGAAGACGACTCCCGTGCCCTCAGGGTCGCGCTGGGCCAGTTGTCTCTGTTGGGGCTCGGGGAAGGCGAGGACGGCGGCGGAGCCCCAACAACAGGAGTACAGGACCGGAGTAACAATAACAACAACCACCACAACCACACGAACAGCGTCGGAGGAGGTGGAGGGGACACGGCGATCCTGCAAGGGAAAAGCAAGTTGTGCGCCCTGTACGAGAGCTCCTCAAGTGAGACGAAAGGACGAGGCTGCAACATAACAGAATGCGTCCCGGTGCCCAGCTCGGAACATGTGGCCGAAATAGTGGGGAGACAAGGTAAACCGCTGGCTTGCAAAAAAATAATTCCTCGTCCACCTCCTCCTTGAAAACTTGTGCTTTTTTTATTTTTTTATTTTTTTTATACCCCGCTTCCAAGTGCTGCATTAACCCCGCCGTGGTTTCCCCTCTGTGCGCTTTGTGCGTGCGTGTGTGCGTGTGTGTGTGTTTTTGTTCTCTAACTGTTACCTGGTGTTATTTGACAAAGAAAAGGGAGTGGTGTGTGTGTGTGTGTGTGTATGTGTGTGTGTGTGTGTGCGCTCGCGTGTTTTTTGTACTCCCCCGAGAGACATCAGCCTCCCACTTTTTTTTCCCCCCCCTTGCTCCAACGTTGTAAGTTCTCGTGTACTCGCATCATAACACTTCATACAAATGTTTTTAAAAATATATTTTTATTTTTATTTTTTTGGGAGTGTGGTGGCTTGTTCTTGTGTTTATTTAGCTTTGGAGTGAATTTGCGCACACACACATGGAGATAGAGAAAGAGAGAAAGAGACTCGTTCCCTACTGGGCGAATTATTCTACATCCACGCCATCAATGTCAGCGCACAGACACACATTGGAGCACGGAGAGCACTTGCTTCCTTTGTCGTCTGAGACGCGCCAGACTGTTCAAAAAAGGGCAACGTGCAGCGGGCGAGGAGAGGAATGTCTTTCACTTTGAAATCATTGTATTTTTACGCACACATTTTGGTCTTATTTGTGGAATATGTATAGATATATCTAAAAATAATATATATCCAGCTTGTTGTTTATGTTGCGCACTGCCCCACTGACACAATTGGACAATAGAGAGAGGAGAGAGAGGGAGAGAGAGGAGGGAGCGTGGTCCACTTGTGTTTTTTTTTTTCACAAAGCAGGGAGTTGGAAACTTCATTTCCACGCACACGTTACAGATTCTTTCAGTTTGGAGTTTTGTTTTTGTTTTTTTGCTGCGTTTTACCGGACAAAGAGCTGAAGTTGAATGACAGCAGCTGTCAAACAAAGGTGTGAAAGTCGGAGGTGGTGTGGGGGATCTTTTGAAGGGGAGGGGCGCATTGGAGACAGTGGAGCTTGCTTGGCACACACACACACACACACACACACGGGATGGCCTTAAAGGGTGACTCAGCGAGAAGTTGCACCAGGAGGTGGGAATCCTCCTTTTATTATTATTATTATTATTATCATTATTATTATTTCATATTTACATCCAATGAAGCTCCAGAGAAGTTGTTTTTTTGTCTGCTGCTGGTTGGTTGGTTGTGTTTGTGTGGCTGCACCCATTGTTGTGATGGAGCAGGGATGGGGTGTACGGGAGGGAAAGCTTGAATGGGAGTCACGCCTTGGAGCTCAACACAAGGAGCCCCTACTCCACTGCACACTCTCAATACCACATGGTTGTCTGTCGAGGAGGATGAGGAGGAGGAGGAGTGGAGTAAAAAAAATAATAAAAGGTGGTTGGACTGCAGGGCGGGTGATGTAGCATTACCAAATCCTGATTTATCTTGTGACACAAACAAACAGGTTGAAGCTTCTTCAGGCGGCACCGTATTCTCCTTTCTTGCTCCACATGTTGTGGTTATGTGGATTTACTCTGTGCCCCTCTTGTCTTCCCCCTCGTTCTTTACTCTGAAGTGTAAGTTTTGAATTTTAATGGGGTAACCGAAGACAGCCGGAGGGTCGATCCAGCGTGCACAAGTGCAAGCGAGAGGACCCCCCCCTTTTTTTTGCCTTGACCGAGAAGAAGCAGAAGAAGAAGAAGAAGAAGTGCTGATTTGGGGGATTTGAGTCGAGCTTTCTTTTTAAATCAGGCCCCTCTTTTCCTTGTTAGTTGGCTCTTACGAACACACCCCCTTCTTCTTCTTCTCCTTCAGCACCATGCCTGACAAAACAGAGCATCCTGTCATGAAGGGAGCGGGTTGGATATGATTGTTTTTCCCCTCTGTCAGAGTCACAGGCATTGATTCCCGAGGATGCTCTTGTACCTTTTCCTCTGGAGCTCTTCAGATCAAGGGGTGGCTTTGTTTTGAATCGCAGGCACCTTTTTTTTTTCTTCTTACAGCACAGTTTAACAGTTGAAAATAAATTTGTCACCAGTGACCTCAATTTCTGGTTACGATTAATTAATCTTTGCCTGTTTTGTTTACAGATAATTCTTGAATCGAGACATTAATTTAGACTAATTAAAAGGTGCAGTGTACTTTCAAGAAAAGGAATTTGGCAATTGCTCTTTGATCCCCCGTGGCATGAATTGGTCTATTACCTTAATACCTGGAAATAGCCACAGAGGGCATTTTCAGATTTTGGGTATGAGCAATACTAAACCTTCAGACAATCCTTCTGTCCGTTCCCCTGCTCCCTGAGAAACAAGTGTTCCTGAACAAAGTGGGCCTATTTATTAGCATTAGAGTGACATCCGTCTTCAACTTAAGGTGTTTCGATACCTGCAGCTGTGCTTTTCAGGACGGGTAATGCAATGATGTGCTTGTGTGATCTGAAGCACCTGGAGTCTGGTAAGATGAGCTCAGATTTGTTCACTACACAGATAGATGGATGGATGGATGGATGGATGCCTCATCCAAAAAAAAGACGCACCGGCCTCTTTAAGACACGGTCGAGACGGAGAAAGCACGTTTATCTCGTCAATAAATGTGATCGAGCGTCTTAATGAGGAAGCAGCCTGAATTTCAGAATGAAAACTGAACCACGTAATGCTCGATGTGCTCTTCAGGGTGTAATATCAACAGCATTGCTACGCTTTCTTTTTTATCTTCCCATGTTCCTCTTGACCTCAGACGATCCTCTGAAATAATGACTGATTTACTGCATGTCCTGTTCTGCCCCCTTACAATTTTCCGTGAACACTAACCTGCACTCTCTCTCGCATAAAGACTCTCCTTTTGAAAGCTATTACACAATAATCAGAAACAGGACACATGTAAAGCAATAAATGCCCCAAAAAATGGTTTTGGATGGATGTGGTTTGACTGTATAAGTTCAAGGAGAGGTCACAAAGTGATTGCAGTATTGCATCTGCTGTAGCTCTGCCTGCAGCCCACCCAAAACAGCCATGTCTTCACACTGGTCAATACCTCTGCACAATCCATGTACCACTTAGTGAGACGTGTGTTTGATTCAGGGCTAATAAATACAAAGAAGAAGAAGCGCACTAATGCTCAGGTGCTGGAAGCCTCATAAATCATGATAATTACTCATTTGGCAGTAAAAAGCTGGAATATATTAAGATAAACTCCTCGTAACCGGTGAACAAATCTGAATTTACGCTGAAGAAAGCAGTAGTTGAGGCTTTCTGTTAGCTAGTAAGTGTGTTCTGACTTGTAACGGTTTCATTTGAGTCATAAATTTGAACTGATGTATCATGTTTACTTATTTTAAAATGTTTGTTGGTGTCTCTGCAGGTTGCAAGATCAAAGCCCTGCGGGCCAAGACCAACACCTACATCAAAACCCCCGTTAGAGGAGAGGAGCCCGTGTTCTTAATCACTGGCCGGAAGGAGGATGTTGCACTGGCCCGCCGTGAAATCATCTCCGCTGCAGAGCACTTCTCCATGCTCCGGGCGTCCCGCAACAAGCTGGGGGTGTCCTTTAGCGGCTCCCCGCCCACACCTTTGCCAGGTCAGACCACCATTCAGGTGAGAGTGCCATACCGTGTCGTGGGGCTTGTAGTGGGGCCTAAAGGATCCACCATCAAACGCATCCAGCAGCAAACCTGCACTTACATCGTCACCCCGAGTCGAGACCGCGACCCCGTCTTCGAAATCACGGGGTCACCCAGCAATGCCGAGCGGGCCCGCGAGGAGATTGAAGCACACATTGCCTTCCGAACAGGAGGCCTGCATGACCACAATAATGAGAATGACTGTCTGGGGCCGAATGGTGGAAGCAGCCCAGCGGGCAGCAGCGGTGGTCTGGAGAGCCGGCTACAGCAGGTGTGGGGGCTGCAGGGGGGCCAGCGCAAGCCTCTCACCAGCAGCTACCGCCAGAACTTCTCAGATGCCATGGTTGGAGGGGGAGGAGGAGGAGGAGGAGGTGAGGGAGGGGGAATCTACAACAAGGGCAACTTCTCCAGTTCTGGAGAGAAGCCTTGCTCTTATTTTGGATCAGAGGGTACCCAGAGCTGGGGCGACCCTGACTACCCCAAACAGGTGGCCTTCTACGCCCAACAGCGATCCAAGAGCTTCGGAGGCCTCCCACTCCCCCTGACCAGACTCTCCCCTGGTTTACCCGAGCCCTGCGGAGGTGGAAGCACCAACAACTCTTCAGTCACCAGCATTGTGCCCGTATCCGGCTCGCCTCATGCCCAGGCCCGCCGCGCCCACAGCGAGCCCACCTCAGCCGGCGAGGGTTTCCCAGGCCGTCTGCCAGTGCCGGACTCGCCACCGGCCACTGTGCGGGACTGCATGACCTGCTTTGAAAGCAAAGTGACGGCTGCCTTGGTGCCCTGTGGCCATAACCTCTTCTGCATGGAGTGTGCCATCCGAATCTGTGAGCTCAACCACCCGGAGTGCCCAGTGTGCCACACCCAGGTCACACAGGCCATCCGAATATTCTCTTAAGGAACCACATCAGTTTTTATCATTAGTTTTGTCAGTGTTTGTTGAATAATTATTTACTGTTATTATGATTATTATTATAATACACATTTTTGTTTTTCAGAAAATTTAAAAACAATCAAGCAGATATTTTAGAAGGCACTGCTTGCTTTACTAAAAAGTATAAGAAATATTTTTAAGTTTTTCTTTTATATATATAATGCATATATATTTTATAAAAGTTTTGTTTATAAGAGAAGTATAGTACCTTGCATTTTCAGTTTTTTTTTGACTGCTGCTGTTTTTCATTCATGAATCACAGTGTAGGCAGAGGTAGACAGTAATGTGAACATTTTATTATTCAAATTTTTTATTTTACCATGAAGTGGGTTTATATGGAAGGAAGAAGATGATTGTTGAGGTACCCAATCTGCACCCGACTGACCTAGAAAGTCATTGTTGTTCTTAGAAGGAGAAAAAGAACAAAACACAGAGAATTTTCATTGCACCTTACAATCATCTTGGTCTAAAATAGGATTTTCAATCATGAAAGGGAGAAGGTGAATTCAGCCTTTTTTTAGTTTTACTGTGATTTTGATATAATTGGTCCAAAATAGTTATTAATTTTTCACAAACTGAAAAATGTGAACAGATTGGTTCCTGTCAAAGCTTTTTGTAACATACAAGTAAACAAACAGACGCCCCCCCCTTGTTTTCATTCTTATACTTCTTTAAAGTCTTACAGATCAGATTAATCCGAAAGAAGGGATCATTTATCCTGAGGAATTGGTTAAGTTTTTATCAGGTATCATTCAGAGTTTAGAGGAAAGTCAAATCAGTTAAATTTCCAGTAGCCATTGATTACACTTTGGTCACTGCAGTTTGTTGAAAAGATTCAGTGATGCTCGCTCCTCGTGGCACTTGAAAAGCATGTGGTTCCTCGGTTGGCTTAAAGCACTGATTTAATTTGTGAGGCCGAAAGCCTTGGAATTCATCCAGTTGGCTGGTTCTCGATATCTGTCTCCCCCAATGGACTTGTTTCAAAGCCACCTTAACCGCGCTTTATTGTCTTGTGTGGTCATTTGGCCACAGTCGCTACAGAACGATATATAGGACACAGCGAGAGCCCCCCAGTCAACAAGCATTTCTCTGAGGTGTGCACTGTAAGTAACGAGCAGAATTAGTATGTGGACAGAAGCCGAGTAAAACTGTAAAAAAAAAAAAACGTCTCCTGAATCAGCAGCAGCAGCAGACTCAGATTAAAATAGTTGACACTGTAAAATACAGAGTCCCAAATCAGTAATCCTTACTCCACGTCCCCGATTCTCCCAGCATTATGTGTGAGCTCTGAGGGGCCAGCTGTCTCCCCTGTAATTAGCAAAGCTGTACAGGAGCAGGTGTTTCATGGCACACTGTGGCTGTGACCCCAAGTTGGAGGTCTCGCCTAGCCCCCTTTCTTTCTCTCTTTTCTTTTGGCTTTTTATGTCTCCCCCTGCTTACAGTTCGACCGTTTGCTTTCGAAGGCCTCTCTGAGTGGGGCGTATTGTCTGGGCCCCGGTAGTGGCGTGGGCTGCAGAGTGCTCGGACACGGCCTGGATCTACTCATTGATAATTAGGCAAATGGGTTGGTCCAGGTGCGGACCGTGTGGGGACTCTGGATCTGTGTGAAGAGTAGGACAGGGTCCCGCAGCGAACCCCCTTACTGCCCCACCCCACTGTTACAGGCACAGAGGGGGCTGCTGGATGGTCTGGATGCAGCTGGGCGAATAGGACCCCCTCCTTCCACTCCCTCTTGCCCCGTCCCCCTCCTTTTTTTTCCCTCCTCTCCTTTTCTGCTGCTCTGAGCTATCCCTACTGGGGAGAAGGGGGCCTCTTTTGTCCCAAAACACACACACACGCACACAAAATTTGAAAGACACTAGCTGAATTTGGCAGCGCCTGTGAAACGGAGGGGAGGCTTTAGGGAGCGAAATAAATTATCTACAGTCATCGGGAGATTCCCCCCCCACAGTCACCTGTTTTCAACGTTAACGTCACACGTCAGGATGCAACATGCACATCACGCTCACCTGTAAACGGAAAGATTGCGTGATGTACTCGCACAGGAGGGGGTGCAGCATTAACTCCCCACCCCCTGCCCCCTGAAATTCGCAAAAAGGGGTCCCTGTTTTTTTTTTTGTGACAGCGCCGGTGCAGATCGTGTCAGCTCACTACTGTATGGGACATCCTGCAGCTGCCCCTTCACTATGGACACCCGGGCGTCAGATCCCCCCCACCCCCATCAATTCCCCCTCTCCTGCTTTGAGCTTCCAGAATGAAATCAGACAATTGTAATTGACAGGAAAGCAGAGGAAACGCCCCATTTAACCAGCACTCATGCTGAATCAAATTACACACCCTCCGCGTCTGCCTTAGCCCCAGCCTGGGGATTTCAGAGGGCTAAAGGAGAGCGGATGGGGGTAGGGATTAAAGCTGTTGAATGATGGAAAGGAGTGGAGGTGGAGGGTGGTGGTGGTGGTGGTGGTGGGGGCATTGTGGCTGAAGAAAGAGAGAGAGAAATCCAAATTTTAAAAAAAGAAAGAAAACATTTTTAAAAAATCAACCTTGCAGCAATTTTATTGATCATTCAAGTCTTGCAAGTGCGAGTTTTGTGTTGTTGTTGTTGTCACATGTGGGCCAGTAGTGTTGACAGGGAACAGCGGTGATTCAGCAGCAGGCCTCTCTTGTGTTGTGTGCTGGAGAACAGTTCAACTCGGCTTCTGTCTCCATTTTAAAAAAAATAAAAAATAAAAATTGACAAATTGTGTCTTCTATGACATGAGGGCCCTTCCTTTTTTTTATTATTTTTATTATTTTTTACAAAACAGAAATACACAAACACACAAAGCGGACCACTCGCATTAGACGTGGACCGCTCTGGGAAAGCACTGTATTTTACAAAAAAAGTACCTTGAAAATCTATGAATAAGTAGAAAGGAAGAATAGTTATGATTTTTTTTTTAATGGATGGAGACATTGCACAGTGGTTTGGCTTAAGCTTTCAGCGTCAAAATTCAAGGCAGTACGACACTGTCCTCTGAACTTTTTTAGTATTTTCTTAGTTCTTTTGTTTTCTGCCTTAACATTTTTTATTACGAATACCGCCATTATTTTTTAGGCGTACAAGGTAGCAACTTTTTGATAGTACCGCCCCCAAACGTAAAAAACTACTTTTAAAGTACTTATTTTTGAAGAAAAGAATGTGAATCAAACTGCTTGGGTGGGGGATTAGAGGGGATTCAGGAAATTAGGCTCTTTCAAACACTTTAAAACATAAAGTAGAGCACCTTATTACAAAACATGCGCATTTGATTAATACCAAACCGACCGCTGATGGTGAAATACATTTCATAGGATTTGAATGACATGCACATAAGGATTCCCTATCATTTTTTTGTATTATGGTGGTTCTTGTTCTTCTTAATACTACAGTAGTACTAGTGGTAATGTGGGAGAGACCTCTCATCCGTTTAGTCAATGCTGATGACTTGGTTGGAGTTTTGCACTGGTTTAATGAAGAGAGGGCTTCTTGGAGATTCTCCCTGTTTAGATGCTGTATAAGTTAATGAGTATTGTACTTTATGGGAAAGCACTCCGAGCATCTATGTAAATACAGTATGTGTATCGGTTAAGAAACATCCAGACAAAGGCCCGCTTAAAGTGAGGTTTTGATTATTTTTACAAGCTGAAGGTGTCATTGTCAATGTTTTAGCATATGGAATTCAAAATGAGTTTTAGGGAGAGTAAATCTTTTATATATGCGCCCCATCATCCTTTTGACTATAATAGTATATTAGATAGATCCATACATTTAAGAAATATTATTTAAACTGATTAACTTAGTATTTCATCCAAATATATACATAAAAAATTAACCAGACACTACTATAAACTGTAATAATGAATATCCTTTATGAAGCCGCTGATGTATAAATCCAATCTCGAATAAAAACTCAAATGAATAGTATGTGTAATAACCTAACCCCTGATGAATGAATCAGTTTCTATGTATATTAGGATGAAAAGCAATAATAGGACTATACTGGGACAATAAACAGAGCAGTCTGCTTAGTCAGTTCTTTAAATAATATTCTATTCAGACATTGACCTTGATTATAAGGATAATACCGCTGCATTTCTGTCTCATATCTGCTTAAAATTCATTATGGATTCACGCCAGTGTAGAAACAGAGATATAATTAGTTAGTAACAGTTTCAGGATAAGTAATTGTTCTTGTTGTGTTCATCAGGGTCTTAGTCGTTTGATTGCTTAATTTCTTTTCTTTCTTTTTTTTTTTTTTGGTTGAATATCAATCAGATCACAGGGTGGGTCAAGACAAACTTAAGGATTCCTTCGCCTGAGTTGCACTGACGTTATGAAACTGCGATTTCTGTGACTTTTCGAGGAGATCTCTCGTTGCGCTGTAAGAGGGTAAACAGACAACAGGAGTAGAGCGTAAAGCCCACGAGGTCTGTCCTGTTTGTTAAAAAGCAGGAGCAGGCGACTTTACTTATGACAGACTGACGTCTTGAAGGCTTTGCTCAAAGACACGGAGGAGGAGTTGAGGGTGGGACAACAGAATATGATGTCCTGTGCCAGTCACTCTCTCGCTGCGGTCATGTTGTCCATGTGAGGAACTTTACACTCGTTAATCTTTGTTAAATGACACACAGGGGCACACGTGTTACTTATAGCATATCTTAAGATGATTTCTGTTTACATAGTAATAAGACGTTTCTGATTTCATGGCTCTATTTGATACTTGCACCTACTTTTTTTTCCATCTTTATTGATTTTTTTTGTTTGTTTTTTTTTTAAAAAAAGAAAAAGGTCAAACATAGCCAAAGAACAAAACACAAGGAGAGGACACGAGCTAACTTATCACTTAACTTATTTTAGCATCAAAATCTGCTTGGTTTAGAGTTTATCGAATCAGGATTATTAAAGAAATAATCTCATAGCTAGAATTACTCTGTTTACCCAAAAGTCTTAGAGGCCACTGGATCGATATCTGTGAAATGAAGGCATATCATGTTTCAGTGTTGTAAGATTAGTTTAATACTACAGAGGTGCCGGTAACAGACTTACTTCTCCCCAAAGAGATCAGCTTAAAGCACATCCTGGCACTTACACAGTCCTTCGAGTAGTTTTCTATTGTCCTGGTTAGATTGTTGGGAGGAAAAAAAAAAGAAAACAGTCCAGGGAACGTCTTAATCTTCCTGAAAAACTTGATGTTGAGAAGTTGAGATAAAAAAAAGGGACTGCCCAAGTGATTAAAAAACGATTAGACTGAGAAGGAATCGTGTCGACGATGACAAAGTCAGCGGAAAAAATTCAGGCTGAATTCCTAAGTTTTATGAGACCCCTCAGAGTAAAGCATAAGGGATTTAGATGTGAACAAGGTGACAGTGTGACAGTAAACAAGACAAGCACTGTGGTTTTAGTTGATATCTTTTAGAGCCATTAACTGTATCCTTAAGTTTAACTGCATGTTAGTAAAAAAATATAGTACAGTAGGTAAGATTTATCAGAAAAAAAAAGTTAAGATTGCATAAAGACTTCATCAGCCTGATACCTAAAGTGTATAAAAAGCTTTAAGACCTTTAAAGTGAACATCGGTTTAAAAATCATATATTTACCGTGTAGTTTAACTAATTGATACATAAAGTTTAATTATGATTCTTAAGAATATGCTAAGGTGTAAGTTTCATTTGTCCAACTCACCCAGTCTGAAATACTTTTGAATTCAGTGGTGCAACAAAGGGGTGGGGTGACTCACAGTGACATTTGATTCATTAAGTTCTTGTTAGTATTATTTACAATATTGTATTAAGCTTACTATTATAGTAATGGTAGAAACTGTTGATGTTTTTCTTCTCTTGATATGAAAAGGTCTTTATGCATTTATGTAGAATCCCTTTTAAGGAGTGATAGGAAATCCTTATTTTCAATGGATGCACTTAAGCAATTGTACCAACCTGTCTAAAATCATCAACATTGAGCAAGTAATGCATTTGAATGTAAAAAAAAAAAAAAAAAAAAAAAAAAAAAAAAAAAAAAAGACCACTCAACTCGATGCACTCCTTATGCTTATTGTTTTGTCAATTTACAAGTGAGCTTTAAGTTTTTTGTTTGTTTTTTTGGGGAAAAAAAGGATTTTTCGACAGGTTTTTTCGACGTAGACTATATTTGAGTTCTTCCACATACATTTATAGAAAGTAACTTAAAATGAATAAAAAAAAAAACATATTACAATTTCTCAAATCTATTTTGCTAACATGGGTTATTATTTCATAGAAAGCAGAGGAAAAAAAAAGAAGTCAGTATCTGGATGTTATTTATGAAAAGTTAAAAAAAAAAATGAAGCAACATATTTATGAGTAACCTCAAGACATTTTGTTTTTTAATTAAAATTACAAGAAGTTAATATATTTCTAAACACAGGGAAGTCAGTTTCTACTAATAGGTAAAAAAAAAAAAAAGAAGTTTAGAAGTTTTATTTATGAAAGTTATGGACCGCTCGTCTTTTCCATGTGCCTCATGCTAAATGAAGTAAATGGAACGAGAGTTCCCCCATAGCTTAAATTTTAACTTCAGACATGCACTCCTTCAACACCAGTGCATTCACAATGGAATAATTACAGAAAATAATATAATATTTTTTAGAATTTGGAGATATTTTAGTCACAGAGCATCAATTTTGTGCCTCAATTATATATTTTTCCTGCATCAGCATTCTTTGTGCAGTGCTGCTTGCTGTAACCCCCCTTTTCCCCCCCTTCAACTAACCCCATGTTACTGACTGAAACACATAACTCATTTCCTCTGTAATCTAAACTCGCTTTTACTTATATAAAAAAACAAAAACAACAACGTATAAAACATGTTACGACTGCAACGCTTTGGAATGAATGAGGCAGCTGTGGCACCCTCTCGCCAATAGGGCCCCACACATAACTTGTACACACTTTTCATTCATACATTTTCTACATCTACTACTCAAGACAGTTTGTGATCACTAGCGACAGAGCATAATCAGCTTAAAGGAAGCCTTTATGAGAGACTCTCCCTAATGTATTAATTAGGTGAAGTGTGCAAAAGAAAAAAAAGAAGAAAAGAATAAAAAAAATAAAAAAATCGAGCGGAGGCATCTAGGAGAGGACAACAGCGCACTGTGTAGTAGATCTATGTAACTAGATGCACACATATACACACAACAGATTCATTACCGTACTAGTTTGCATGTATGTTGTATGGTCACTTAGACAGGAGAAAGGGCGCAGGTTTCCCCGTGTTATCCGTTAACGCCGGCGCACTTGGGCTGTTTCTCCTCTGTAGATTTTCATAGTTGGGAGTCTCTTTGGAAACTTGAAAAGTTGACATGAGTTTGCAGCCAGGCAAAGAGACCATTTCAGTCCCCCCCCCGCCCGCTCCGCCCGCCCCCCCTTCCTCCTCCCACATCAAAGTCTGATTTTATATTCTCAGTTACCTTGTTAGCGATGAAAGACTGTTTGCACCTCATATGAATTAACTTGAAGTTTGCGTAAGCGTCGATACGGATAATGAACAAAACAAAAAACTTGACAAAAACACTACAATGGCACATTTTTTTCTGCTGCATGTAAAAAAAAAGGAATAGGGACTGAAGTGGCGCTCGCTGGTGAAACTCGCAACCTTTTTCCAAAGAGGCCAAAAACAGTCTGACAGTTTGTCTTTGGTAGCGTTTCCAATTTTTCCAGCACAGTAGAGGTGTTTCATACCGGTCTAATAGTGGTCGTAGTGCATTAGTTTTTGGGCCAGCATCACCTGGCATTAGTTTCTGGTTTCTCTGTGAACAGTGAAAGAGGGTTACCAATGTGGCTCTCTGTGGCTGACCGTCAACTTTGATGGAATGGAAAATAAAAAAAATAAGAAAAGAGAAAAAAAAAAAGAAGTCTTTGAACTCTGTTACAGTATGCCATGCCCTTACAAGGCATGTGATATTGCAGGTTTATTTGTTATAGCACATGTTTTTTTGTGAATTACATTTTTTGGAGACATTTTTATTATTATTATTGTATCTGCGCCATGTTAGTTCTGGTTCTTTGTTATTTTTCCAAGATTCAAGATGTATTGTAAATGTTTCTAATAAAACAAAAATGAAATGATCTCCAATTGAAACCGATTGTCTTTTTTTAATTCAAAAAGGGGGGGAGTAACTGTCGCTGAATTGATCCTTTGATGATTGAGAATTGAATATATCTTCATATTCTGATCAGCTTTCTACCAGATTCACCAACAAAGAACGACTTTAGACATCTTAAAAGAGACATGAGAACAGCCAGGCTATAACAAATGAGATTTATTTATACATATGCAGTCCAAATATACATATATTAGAATAAATGTTAAAAAGCCCTAACCTACACCACCCAGTTTAAGACCTGTGAAGTCAACAGCCAGTGTTGATGTGGAAACACATCGGCAGGATAAACACCATCTGTGTGCATAACCTTTGGATTTAATTAAGCCCCTCCCAACACTACCATCGTTTCTCCTTTTCCTCATTTATTAAAACTATTAGATACTAACAAACCCAATCCTGGCTCCTGAATGCAACCCCCGCCCCCCTCCACAGGAAATAAAGACAAGTGAGAGCGAGGGCAGACCTCAGGGAGATCCCAGAAGGCAGAGTCCTGTTCCAGTTACATACAGTGTAGAGAGAGAGACAGAGAAAGGAGTAGGTGAGCAGGCAGTGGAGGATTTCACTTACAGTAAAACAAGCCATCTCGGGTACATCAGAGACCACAGGAGCAGGGCAGGGCTGAGTGCCCTCACTACCTCATCCCCTGAAACATTATCCATCTATCTATCCCAGCTAGCAGGCAGCAGCAGCAGCAGCAGCACAGGGTTGTCCATGCATTTAAACCAATTCCCCAACCTCTCCCACTCCACACCAAAGGTTCAAGGCAGGGGTGAAACAGTCATCAGCAGAGCCAATACTTTATATCTCACCGCCATGTTAACCCCGGTCACCAGTGATGCACTTATCCCGTCTCATTTAGAGTTAACTCTGTGCAAAGCTCGCAAGAGCATGACTCATCTGTAGAGTACCGAGTGTGCACAGGGTAGGAAAAGCCTTCCAAACAAAGATCAAAAGCAATCAAAAAAGAAATTACATGTCGCTGTTAGGGAGGGATGTTATTGCTCGGAGTGGCCTGGTGGAACACAACTTGAATCGAACCCGACTTCCACCAAATTCCAGCATGTGGATTTAGGAAAAATGGCTTGAAGCCCTTGCTCCTCCATTAGCGAGGGGGGCAGCTGCCCTTAAATGCTTGGTCACATAGAGATACAATAATGGGAGGGAGGAAGCAAAAGCGGCAAAAAGAAAGAGAGCTCCCTTTCGGTGTGGAAAATCTAAACCAAACTAGTGTTAAATTGCAAACCCTTTGGCCAAACAAGACCTTAATATAGTGTTCAATAAATAGCATAAGGGCAGACGTTTTCTAAATATTATACATTCAGGGATGAACGGGAATGACAGCGGTAACAGAGGGGTTGCAGTTCAGTCTTTTGGATGGTTTTATTGCCCAATATCCTGCTAGTGGGAAACTGAGGGAAAGCATTTACTGGCTTGTAAAATACAGAGGTTTCAAAAAAAAAAAAGGGGAGACGGTTTGCAAAGACAGAAACCGTGCGTGAGACGCACGAGGGACCTTGCGTGTTAAACGTGTCGTCAGATTGTGAATCGGTTCTGCCGATCGCGTACCTCTTTAAAAGCTTAATGCACCGGGGTGTGGTGCGTCTCACCTTTTTTTCCTTTCCATTGACAAAAATCCTCCCTCTCCACGCAACCCCGTCTGTTTCATCTGAACCTCTTTACAATCCCTCCTTCACTGCTTCCCCTCCTCTCCATACTGGAATTTGTTTTCTTAACCAGACAATAGACAAATCAATCCCCGCCCCCCCCAGTACAAGTGTCCTTGTGTGGAATGGTTATTTCTACCTGTTTCTCCAATTCCCCCCCCTGTCCATCTGTCTGTCTCTGTTTGTGTATCTGGCTGTTTCTTCAATAACGTGGAGGTGAAGGAGGAGGACAGTGGTAAGGTCTCAGTTGTTCTGGCAGCAGATGCCCTTACTGGCTGAGTTTTGGGTGGGCTCAACTGTGATGGGCACTACGTTGGAGGCTGGTGAGAAGTCTGAGTCGCTTCGCCCTGACATCTGCCTCTGTGACACGATGTTGTAGATGGCTGTGATGGAGAGAAGGGTGAAAGGGAATGAGTTATGTGTAAGATGCCTATAAATCCAGCCAACAGTGGGACATATTGTGATAAGGACAAACAGCATGGCAAAACTGAACAACAACTGTTCTATCCAGACTCCTGGCAGCAGCGAAGGATTCTTTCCATCCTAAACTGGCATCGTTATGTCATGTGGCTGTACCAAGTCTCATTTTCGGCATTCCCGCGATGCCACAATAAGAAATACATTTTACATTTGACACCTAATTAGATAATATAAAAATTGTTGGTCTTTACTTCTGTGACCCTGCATGCTCATTCTGGTGAGCGGAAAACACAATAAAAAGACAAAAGCTTTTCAAACACACAGGTAAACATCAGAATTGGTTGTTCAATACATTTCCAAATTCAGTTTTCCCTAACCTGGGCGGTCAGTTGGTCATCTTGAGCGAGGAGGGCAGGACTAGTGCTCTGACTTACTGTTGCATCCTGCCGCTTTAACTCTAAACTACAGCCAGATGTGGAGTCCTGAAATAAAAACTGCCTATGAAGCAAGGAGGTTTAAAGAAAGAAAAAAACAAGACTCCTGGGCTTGACTTGTGACGCGACACGTCACGTCAGGTGGTGAAACTATGACTCATTACTATATGGACCCTACACAGCGCCAGCTGCTGTGCCTATATAGACAACAATCAATCGGGATGACCCTCTGACCTACGATCTGTCTGTCTGCTGCGCATGGCGTCTTCTCTGAAGCTCGCTTCTTACCGGTCTGCTAATGCACCGCTAACTTCCTCCCTTCTCTTCCGTTAATGAGCCAATTAGCGGCATTAGCTCAATGGGGCTTGTTTGGTTTGAAGTTTTTTTTTTTTTTTATGATTTACAAATTACTGATAAAGCTGCAGTTTGGGCAGAACGGTTCAAACGACTCAAGCTGAGGCATTCGGGAATTAAAACATACAGCAGACGCCGAATACAAACAGCAAGTGGCGCGTACTTGCAGACTGATAGCCCCTGCAGCAATTGAAGTGGAAGCACCACTCACTGGTGGATTGTCCCTTTAGGCACTCCGGGGGGTTTACTCGGTCACAATTGCTTTTTTTTTCTCCTCCTCCGTGTTACCAGATCGCCAACATCAAGTGAACTCGTTAGCGTGGCTATATGTGCCCACAGGGGAAGCTGCTCATATACAGTATCATAATCTTGAACAGATGCAGCTGTACAGTGGGTCAGTGGATTTGCAAAGAGCAGTTCTCAGTAGTTTGCCGGCGACTGACCGTGTTCACGGCGACGCTCACCAGGACTGGTTGAGCGGTGTGCCAATTACCCATATTCCTGACCTTAAAAAACATTCAGGTGGTATTCCTGCCACACAGACTTGCACATCAGTGATGGCCACGCAGGCCCATAAGATGGATTTTGCTGCCATCTAGTGGCAGGTGACGCGTGTTATATAAAGGTCTGAATGCAAAAGACAAATCAATACACAGTGTATAGAAAGCATTATCACTGTAAAGCATAGGAGCTTTAGACGGTGCCCTTTACGATACAAATGCACTTTCAATCTATGATTTGACATAAACACAAAAAAAAGAAATAATCACAAATGGGGAAACTCACCTGTAAGAATAGTCTGGAAGGCCAGCTCCACATTAGATGAGTCTAAGGCAGACGTCTCCAGGAAAGACAACCCGTGCTTCTCTGTAAAAACACACACACGCGTATAAAGAAACGTTAAAGGCCTGCGTTCTTCTTAAAGCTTCAAACCTGCACTGAGCTGGAGTGTATCATACGGTCGTACTGTAGTGGCATTAACATTATCGCACTGATTCACGGACTGATTTCTTCTGCGTAATGCACTCCCCAAGAAATGTAGTCTCCTGTTTGATTGCTCGCTGTGAACTCCTTTGTAATTATAGAAAATTTAATGGGTTGTGTGCTAGCTGACTGGTCCCGTAATGTAGATTTACAATCTGATGAAATGCAATGATGTTACCGACAAAATGAGTCAAAAAGTTTAATGGTTTACATACATAATCTGCTTTAAGGGCTGTAAAATGTTACACCACTGTATTACATTTATAGACTAAGACATGATTACAATCTGTTTATGTTATTCAAATATATTAGTCCCAGTAAGTCATGACTGAGTGAGCCAGTAAACACAACACCAGGAACCCTGAAACTGAAGCATCGTTCATTTTATCGTTTACACCTGTGATTTTCTCACTGTGGCACGTCCAAATGTCTTCAATGAAAAAAGGCCTTCAACTAACACTGGGAACACTTTTTCTAACAACCAAAATAACTGAGAGACATTTCACGTTTGTGAAGATGTTAAAAGCAAATATTTGGTGCTTTTACTCTCCTCGAAGACGAGTCAAACGACAGTATATTAATCTGCTATTTTTATAAACGTTTAAGATCGTTTAAGTCCAATTTTTGCTTTTCCAGCTTCTTAAACGTGAGAATTTGCTTGTTTTGATCTTAACATTAAACTAAATAAGTTTTAGACTGCTGCTCGAACAAGACAAGACGTTCGGGGCATTTCTCCGTGTTTTCCTGATGCCTGAGAGATTGAATGATTAATAAATGAAATAAATCAGCAGATTAATTACTAAGAAAAGTAATTGCCCATTGCAGCCCTAACTGATAATGACTCTGAAATCAATAAATAAGTATAAACCAATCAATTTATTGGTTAAATCAACTACTTTCGACTGTTTCAGCACATTTTCTCAGATTGTTCGTGGTAATCTGAGCATTCCTAATCTAAGTACGAAGGAGATTATAAACAAAAATAAATATATTAAATGATCACTATCACTGTCTGTCATACAGTAGTCCAAGTGAGACATCAGTTTTGTTTGTGTCCTTTGGGAAGAACCCTTCACTCGTATCAATATAACACACTTTGCATGGATGCGCCCACCACCTGGTCTTTATGTAAATTAGGTGCCATGAATTACATCAGTGGTAGAGAGCAGTGACTGGTAAAAGCGACAAACAAACGTTAGTCATCTAGAAACCAAAATGAATTCCTCTCCTCGAATATCGATCAACGTGACTCGTGTGTTTGACTCTCTTACGGGCGGTCCCATCAAGAGTCATTTACCAGTCAAAGCAGGTGCAACACTGTTCGGACCCAAGCCAATAAACTCAAGGTCAGGAGTGAAGAAGGAAACACGTGGTGCGACCGTTTGGAAATAATGTCAAAAGGTTGACATTTATACTGAAGTGAACTGCACAGACGGCGGAGAAGTACTCGAAAGGGCCGAGATAAATTTGTTTAATTAATCTGAATCAAGTCCTTTTGACCTAATATTATATATATATATATATTCAAACACATTCAAGCCAAGGACAAACTGTGTGCCATTTGGTGGACACATTGATGTAGCCTTACAGTATCACAGTGCAAACATTTCTAACGTGGGTGTTCCCAGAGGGAATGACTGTTTTAAGTAAACAGCACAATCTAAACTGACACAGAGTACGAGCATTAATTAACACACGATACGTTATACAGCACTGAATCTGTGCTCAACTTTAACCTGATGATAATCTAACGAGGAATGGATCTTAGATATGTGGTGGCACGACACACGAGATGCCATCGCTGTGACAATACCTGCCATGGCCTTGGCCTCGTCTGTGGGCACTGCTCTAAGGTGGCGCAGATCACTTTTGTTGCCCACTAGCATGATGACTATGTTGCTGTCGGCGTGGTCCTGCAGCTCCTTCAGCCAGCGCTCGGCGTTTTCATACGTCAGGTGCTTGGCAATGTCGTAAACCAAGAGAGCTCCGACCGCTCCGCGGTAGTACCTGGACGACACGAGAAGGGAGAGGAACAGGATATAAATTGGTAGCACAGAACTTTGTTTCTTGTCGCAGCCTGTTGATTTCAGGATTCTTTCTGGGTGTGTCACATGGGCTCGGCCAGCTTCGGCGCACAAGGACGTCTAATCAACAACAAGCCAAATTACGCCTGCAGCAGATGAAGCTCATAACACAAACAAACATTGACTGATGTTATTTATTTTACTTAAAGAGGTCTTCCTCAATGCCCGTGGGGACTTGACACAGGTACCGGATCGAGGCAGACGAATCAAAAAGAGTGACAAACGTAAGGACGGGAACTTGACCTGAGAGATGAGGAGGAAGCTGTGATTAACAAAACACTTCCTGCTTAAAACAAAAAAGGTGGCTTTTACGCTTAACACTTCCTCATATATCTATTTGCAGCTATTTAAGAATGATAAGGCAGTAAATCATTGCATCTAAACGTAATTCATGGATAAAGATGAACCATAATTGGAAGTTTATGACCTTTAAACTACAAATGCAGTCATTCATAATGCAGCAAGGCTTCAAGTGGGAGCAAGGAGGAAGCAAAAGAGGCACTCTGACATTCCCGTGCTTAGTATTTATCTATATCAAGAACCTGCTTGTTTTAACCTGTGTATGCTTCGCTTAATTTCCTCGATATCTCTGCCTGTGTGTGGAAGCCAGTCTGTGTACAAAAGCGTGACGTTTCCTCCACAAAGGGGCCTCAGAAGTGCACTGTACTCACGCTGAAGTGATAGCCCGGTATCGCTCCTGTCCAGCTGTGTCCCAGATCTGAGCCTTGACGGTCTTGCCTTCTACCTGGATGCTGCGCGTGGCAAACTCCACCCCGATGGTGCTCTTGCTCTCCAGGTTGAACTCATTCCGGGTGAAGCGGGACAGCAGGTTACTCTTGCCTACGCCTGAATCTCCGATCAGCACCACTACGGACAAAGAGGAGAGGGAAAGAAATCATCATCAGTACAGTCACGCAGTATACCGAAGGCACTACTTTTTTAATTCAATTTATTTATCCTTATTCTCATTTTTATTAGATATCCTGCCTGGCTAATGACGCACATGTGTGGCTCCCAGCTGAGGTCGAGCAGAAACTCGGGGGACTCCCACTGGTTATACAAAATGATATTAGGACCACCTGATCTTCACAGGAAATACATGCGGACCGAGCAAATGAATCGAGGTTAAACTCTGCAGATTTCAACCGTCAAATGTCCTTCAGTCATGACAGAAGAGAAGTAAATAAGACATAGATTATACCACACACACACACACAGTATGCTCAAATCAGTCTGTTTAAATCAGTTGTCCTGCTGTGTATAATCTAAAAAACTGCACTGAAAAACAAATGTTTAGACATCTGCTACTAAAACTGAGCGCTCATTCTTTGTCCGAGCCAAAAAACTCCCGAGCTGAAAAGTTTGTGCGGATGCCAAGCACGAAATGAAGCGGGCACTGAGGTTACATCTAAACCTTCTCCCAAATTGCTTTTAGTTAATAGGCGCACCGTTTTAACACTTCCCAAACAAAGCATAAAAATCCATCAAATGTGCCAACTTTCCCGGACGATGACTACACTCGGACGGATGCTGTGTTTTGATTTAAATACAAACTTCGCTGGAGTTTTTTCGCTGAAACGGGACGAGGACGTTTACAAGGTATTCCTTTAATGCTTAACGATAGAAAAACAGAGGCTTTAACACTGCGACTCCTCTCCTAAAGCGTACTTAAAGAGGCATTGTTAGGGGGGGGCGTTTGTCAGAAAGCTACTTCCACAATTATCAGGTGAGTCAGTCCGTCAAAGGGAAGCAGCACAACACCCTGCTGTTAGGAAATAGGAACTTGTTATGGAATGTTGAAATTGCATTAACGGACCTACCACTGTGTCTACACTTGCATTTAAGCAATACTGCTGATTCTAAGAGAGAAACAGCGTAGCTACAAGTAGGAACGTGTCCACATTTAAAGGCTGACTGACTTTGTAATTAGAAAAATATGGGGACTACACTATCCTAACAGTGTGGCTCTCTCTCTCTCTCAAAAAGAAAAAGGTGTCTTTCTCCATTTCACCTCACACAAAAGATCTTGGGTGGAGGACATAAATCATTATGCAACCATTTCCAGGTCCCAGGTATTATCATAGCTGCATTACACACCCATTCACTAACCTTTTGTTGGGTTTACATTCTTCAGCTAAAAAGATACGACACCGGTGATGCACTGCAGCACAGCCCACGACTAAACGTCTAAACGTAGGAACGGAGAATTAAACTGTTGACAGTCTGAGGCCACTTTGGCGAAGATTAAAAAGGATATCTCCCGAACCCCTCTGTAAATGAAATCAATTTCATTTCTGTGAAATTAAAGCAGACGGGATCATTATTTTCTCATCAGCGCCGACTTTACGGCGTCAAAATGCATTAACGAGAGTCAACACATTAAAAGAAGCACGCTGTTTTTAAAAATAAATCACCTAGTTTTAGGGGGAGTCAAATGTGCGATGCCGTTTTAAGTTTTTAAAAAATATACACACGCCACTAAAGTACAAAGAAAGAGGTGCGACTTCAGCTCGACAGCGGGATGACCTCCTCGCTCTGCCCATCAGTAGGGAAAAGGTTTATGTGACTCACTAAAAAAAGAGCTCACCCAACTTGACTCACGCCGTCCAACGGCTAAGGAGGCTGTAGGAAACAAAAGGAGAGCCACAACAATAAAACGTGGAGCTCTTTCCGAAGACTGAAAGGCAGGGGCGATACCTTATCAGCGTCCTTGCACGGCAGCACCCAAGTCAGATAACTTTGCTATTCGGTCACCAGATATCATGTCACTTTATCCTGGAGTGTGTGGGTTATTGGGCAAATCTCATCTTCTCTATGAGCGGGGACAAAGCCACACACACACACACACACACACACACACACACACACACTTGTTTCATGCAGGTATTTCCAGTTTGACAACAGGGAGGCTTGTTTAGTGTTCTGTATTTGAACAGAACCATGAGCGCTTTATTTCCCCTTTGCCTCTAACATGACAGCATATGGGAACACTTTACATTACATTAGATTTAATACTAGATGTGACACATTATGGGAGGCTGATAAAAACATCTGATCACCAGGAAAGCTTGTTGATATCTCTAAATAAAAAGGTTAGATCATAATTATTAAAGTTGGTGTGTGTTATAGTTGGATGTGCTTTCAAAACTACAAACAAACTTCCAGTGAGGTATAAAACTAACTATATCTCCTCTAATCAAGCCTGGATGGAGGCTGGATGACCCCCCCTCCCCCTAACACCGCATCCGATGATGGTGATTGCATCCCCGGCCTGCAAGATGATGACACACACACACACACACACATAGAAAAGTCCCTATTATTATTATCAGCTGCCTGGAAACATATGGCAGCGCTGCCAATAACAACAAGTGTTGAGGACAGCAGGTGTCTTTGTCTTCTTGATCCAGGTCTGACAAATGTCGTCGTCGTCGTCGTCGTCTTCCTCCACCTTGTTGTCAGGCATGCGGGTCAAACACCTCGGCATCAGATGACACACTCCCGCAGGTGTAACGCTTTTTTTTTTTTTGTTACGCCACGTAGCACGATAAAAAAACAAAACAACAACACAAAAACAAGCACACTCACCTTTAAAAAGATAGTCATACTCGTCTTCTCGGTTAGTCATAGCGACTTGTTTCCACTCGGAGTCGGGACAAACTTCTGTTGTTTTCAGCTACTTCGACACAGAGCACCACCCGCTCACGACTTCAGCCTCACGCGAGAAGGACGGTTAGTTTCTCACACCGGTGACTCTCCGCCAGGGTAGAAGAACAAGACGCTGATGTTGTTACCGAGCATTAAAAACACTAAATAAACCCTGACAGCAACTGGTAGGTGTGAAACTTCGTCCTCGTCTTCCTCACCCTCTGTCACTTGCCATTACCACCGAGGCTCGCGACGTAACGTCAGTTGTTGGGTTTTTTTTTTAGTCCCGCCCCCCCCTCTGTTCGCTCCTAATTGGTCAATAGCTGATCGACACCTGTCACGAGGGTTGACGTGATTGGCCCGCCCCTGCTGTCACTCATGCTTGGTCGTTAACTTAGTTTGGTGACGTCTGAGGTCCCCGAGCCTCAACAGGTAACATATATATATATAATATATGATATAATATATATATATAGATAGATATATATATATATAATACACACAATTTTTTATAAATAATTTAAATAATATATTATATACACACACAAATACATGTTACATGTTATATATAAAATATATATATATATATATATATAATATATAGATAGATATATAATAATATCATTTAAAAGTAATATAAAATAATAATATAAATTATCTATATATACATATATATAATTTATAATATTAATAAATATATATATATATATATATATATACACCAAATACATGTTACATGTTATATAAATATACATTTAAAAGTAATAATAAAATAATAATATAAATTATATAATATATATTTAAATAAATAATCAATACTATAATATAATAATAATACCCATCTAAAGCATATATATCAAAATTTCTTGACATCGATAACAGATGTACCTTTTGTAAAACCAAACCTGAAACTATACCTCATTTATTTTATGGTTGCCCATATACAGGTAGGACATTTTGGAAAGAACTTGAGAACTTATATACTATATTGTAAAACAAAACATAAAATCAGCATTGAGGGGTACTATATTGTAAAACAAAACATAAAATCAGCATTGAGGGGGAAAAAAACCCATTATTACTTATTTTGAATACAAAGAAAATAAACTATGTATTATTGTCAACCTCACCATCATTTAATTATTGATTCATCACCATCATTTCAGCTATTTTTGATTGAAGTTGATTATTATTTTAAGTCGCTTAAGTTAATTACTAATAAAAAATGTCTATCTATAATGAATATTCGTGCAGATATTTTCAACCAGTAACCTGTCACAACAGTTATAACTGAGAACTTTATTTATATGTAAGATTACAAAGTCTGTCACATCTAAGTTTTATTTTTGTTTTTTGTTTTTCATGCTTTTTCTTTTTGATTCTTATTATACTATCATGTAACTATGCCGATGCTATGTTACTATTGTACAATGTGAACTAGTATGACTGAATTCCTTATTTGTTTGTTTGTTCTTTCAATAAAGTTTGGAAGAAAGAAAGAAAACATAGATAGATAGATAGATAGATAGATAGATAGATAGATAGATAGATAGATAGATAGATAGATAGATAGATAGATAGAAAGTAGAGTCTGCTCATTCCCTCTCTGTAGACAGCCTCAGTGTGGCACCTTCAGTCCAGTCTGTTGTTCAGGTGCACACTGTTGCTGGTTCCACCTCCTTACATGTGAGGATTTGATGCTTTTTATAGACGTAGATGGTAATAAACTGAATTTCATTGGGTTTGGGACTGTTGGTCTGACCAAACAAGACATTTTAAAGCTTCTGACTCAGTCAAATTTTTCTAAATAATAAAATATGTTATGAATATATTATTTATTCTTTCATTTTAAATTGAAATAGTAACTTTATGTACTCACATGTAGTCACACCTGTCGCCTCAAATGTGTAGCCAACATGGTTGGTGGCATATCATTATGACTGTGCAAAAGTATCATTTTAGAAGCTAATATTGTTTTAACAATCAGACTTCATTGAGAGGATGGAACAGAGATAAAGAGAAAACAGGATTTAAAGCTTCAATGCAGACATGAAAATTGTCATATTTTATTTTTCATATATTTGACTGTAGTAGCACCAAAACAGAAACACAAACAAACCATCACATCTTTTTTTTTTAAAAGTGTCCAGCTTACTTACTGGGACAAAAATATATTTAGTGCAGCACATTTAATAATACAATATAAACTATTATAATGTGCATATATTGAGCAGTTCGTGGTACTTCCCATAATTTAACACTTGGCAGAGCTGGAAAGTCCCGGAAAGACCTTTCCAGTGAGTCAGTGTTTAAACAATAAAAGATGATTTCATTGCAGGTTTTACACAGTGTTTTCTTGTTGTGTGTCCTCATCATATCAGACATGGAGACATGGGTAACACTGACAGGCTGATATCTGGGGATTCTGTGTGTCTCTATCAGGCAGTCCCCTAATTTCCCATAAAAACTGACAGTTATGTTTTTTTTTTTATTGCTATTAAATTTGCAACAGGAAGGAAAACCATTTTTATCATATTACCCCAGCCCCTTTTATTCACTACATGCATCATCGTTCTGGCAGAGTTTAGCCAACATTAACTGGGCCAGTTAATTATCACAGCACAGTCAGACGAAAAAGAGATATGCTTGAAAACGTTGCCCAACCATGACCTATTCATTCCAACGGAAATGTTCTGTAGGTCTAAATTTAATTTTGAGTATTTTCTCTCTTTTTCTTTTTTTTTGTCTCCAGAATTTTCAGATCTCATTATCGAGTTCCTGGGAGGTTATGAACTTAAAATAGGGCGAATTAGAAACAGACCATGGTCGAATTTCATTTAATATTTGATTTTATCTCAGTGTTTTCAGAGAAGTTTCTACCATAAAATAACAGATTTGAAATCATTTTCATGCTGTAATCAGGTGAATGGTGTCTCTGTCATTGCTGTACATCTGTTCTCACATTATATAACATTATATCAGTTTCCTCATGGACACAGTAAAGTGAACTGTTGCAAGAGTAAATCAGGGACTGACTTGTAGTCGTTGGCGAGAGCTTGGTGAAATGAAAACAGACGCCGAGCTAGGCTTCTTGCTGTTGGACAATTATTCATGCTATAAAATAAGGGTTTTGTTATAAGACACAAATGAGATGCAGTACGCCAACTTTCTCCATAAATTGTTTATTTTTCAAAAAGAAATGAAGTCAGACTCATCCTTGGTCATCAGCTGGAGTACACACACACACAGCAGCGACAAGACTCACAGTCCGTACATACAAAAATCGCCAATGTGCCATTTACATCTGAATTATCTGCATTGATTACACATATCATCTCACAGGGAACACGGTTTTACTTTTGACCTATGCTCAGCAGTGAGCAAGAGACTCTTAAAAGATTGATGGTGGTCCTCAGCTACTTTCGTTCACGTATATGAATCACCTTTTTGAATATGCCACCATGAAGCTTGTGAAACTTGTAAATCAGTCATTTTCAAAGTGGCACTTAAGTCAGGACCATTAATATTGGCATTCGCAGTTTGCTGTTCCGCCAGCCTCTCGCCGAGCTCTAGTACAGTGCTGTGGGTGAAGGAGGAGTTCATCTGTCACCCGACCTGAAGCCCCTGAGCTCCTCGAGGATCTTGTGGTCAGATGTTTCTGCAGCAGGGCTTCTGCTCCTCTGTGTTTTCTGTTCTGGAGCTGTTCAAGGACACAGCACTGATGGAGCCCCGAACCACTTCCTTACTGCTCACCTTCCTGTGAATCTCTGTGGCAGAGAGATGACATATATTATACATTTACATTATCCTGGATTAGAAAGAAGCTGCAGTGTTCCTAGGCTTTTAAAGCCACTCATTCAAGACTTCTGTGATGCACAAAGGTTGACTGGAAAAGGACAGCAACACTTCAAACGGAATACAAAAAGGGGAAGCTGTTCATTTCCAACCAAAAAAAACCAACCACAGAGGTTTCTTCCCAGAGCAGTCAATCAAAAGGCTGCCTTGTGAGTACCAAAGGTCAATTTATCCCGACCTTTTCCAGATCTAGACTTTCTCCAAGGAGAGCCGAGGAGATGAGGGTCGGAGAGGTTAGAGTCATGTTCGTGGGAAAATGTATGTATCCAGCCCACGTCATTCATGTGTCTTTGGCAGAGGGAAAGACCCACATGGGCACAGAAGGACACTGTAAAGCAGTCAACCATGTCACCCACATTCTCTTAAACTGTGACAACCTTTCTGTGTTGGGAAGAACAAAGTGCTTCTCTTTGAATCTGTGCAGATTTGAACATGAACACATTTGTGTAACAGCTGTTAAAAAGGTTAATAAATTCAAATGAATTACCTGCTAGGACGTTGTTGAATGCTGCCTCCACATTAGTTGACTCCAAAGCAGAGGTCTCCAGGAACAAAAGACCATTCTTTTCTAGACAGCACCAACAAGCTTTGTTAGTTATTTTAATATGGTATTTGTCATTCCTTTAAAAATACATCTTTAATCACCAATTAGAATCAGCATGGAGAAACAGTGAGTAGGATTTTGACTTGATTGCGTGCAGAGAGTTATCAGGTCATACAGTTTGATGCGCAGCCTAATTTATGTTCTCCACAATCATCATCAATTCAGTTTCAATTAACCGATCATCAACACTGAACGTACACATCCAATGCCAATGACTTTCAGCACAGATATAACGCTTTAAGACTTTCATACCTGCAAAACCTTGAGCCTCCTCTGTGGGCACGGATCGCTCTGACTCCAGGTCAGTCTTGTTGCCCACCAGCATGACCACAATATGGGGGTCGGCGTGGTCGTACAGCTCCTTCAGCCAGCGATCAACACTGTCGTAGGTAAGGTGTTTGGTGATGTCATAGACCAGCAGGGCTCCAACAGCACCTCTGTAATACCTGTTTAGAAGAGACAATGACTCTTTACGTGACCTTTAGGTGTCTTTTTGTTGGCGTGGAACTGGTTGAAAAGTTAAAACAACGTGATATACAGTAAGCTGTAAACACAACATGTATATACATTATGGCAAACAGTTCATTTTTACACATTTAGACCCATTTGGAGTTGCATTTTTGGCCAACTGATGAATATAAGTCCAACATTTACTCTTCTTTTTGCTCTGTTTTTGGTCTCTGGTCTAAATCCTGAGGGAAATATCAAATGTCTCTTTGGCTCATAAACTGAGCAGTGAGCATACATGCATACATGTTTAGCTGCTGTGGTCAAAAATAACATGATGAGAGCAGTAACAGTTACCCCAAAATGGTGAAATAGTGGGCTGGAATAAACCAACAAGAATGAGCTGAAAGACGCCATAAAGCTCTGCAGAGTTGGATGATAATTCTCCTTTTACAACACACACAGTCATGCGATGCATTGATAGTCTAAAAATATTGATCATGGATGTTTTAAGCATTGCCAGTTTCTCCTGCTGTCAGCTGAAAAAAAAACACAATGACTGACAGCTGCTCTGAAGTCATGAAATCATCAATACTTCCTCCACAATTACATTTCTGCTATAATCTTCCAGTAGCATTAATAATTCCACTTTAATAGGTTTTGTCTGCTTGTTACAGCACAAATGAGAAATTCCATGGGAGGGACAATTTGCATACTGGAATAAGTCGGTGAGTAATTACACCAAAAGCCAAGCCCTGTATAGCCTATCCTCAGATTTTTCCATGTCTTAAAAATAAAACTGACATGGTTTTATTGTTTTAAAACCACTTTCCACACTAATCCTTCTAGTTTAATTAAAAAAAGACTGAATCAGGAGCACCCTCAGATAGAGACCCGCTGAGTGTTCAGACAAAGGTCTCGGCTTGAACCAATTGGTTTTTGGAATCTAAGCGTGCCAGTTGGAAAGTGACAGGAGACGGACAGAGAGTGTGCTGGTTTGTTTTTTCAGGTAATGTGGGAAGAAACCGAGGATCGGTGCCTGTGCTTGCGTGTGTTTTGGCAGAGGACAGCACCACTTTAGGATGCCGACATACTGGTTACTCAACAACTATGAAGCAAGAAAACAAACGAGACAAATGAGATGTTGATTTTAAATGGACGGTATTTGTTTTCTGTGTGCGCTAAGGAAAAAGGTGTGCGTATTTAACAGGACATCTGCTTGTGCAGCCGCCATCGAGTTTAGTGACATTTTGCACTGATGTTTAACATTAATACAGCTAGGAATCATTGTGGCTGACAGTAAGACTATGAAATCATACAATCACAATACATGTTTCAATTTAAATAAGGGGCTCTCTGGGTCTTTGCATGCCCACATGCTGCAATTGGACTGAAAGGAACGAGGTCAAAAAGCCTCTTTGGGTCACTGTGGATAATCAGTAGGTGAACTGAATTTGAGACAGTTTAACAAAAAGTGGAAAGTAGAGCTGCAACAATTAGTCGATTATTGATTAGTTGTCAACTATTAAATGAATCGGCAACTATTGTGATAACAGCTTAACTGTTTTGAGTCATTTTCTGATTTCAGCTTCTCAAATGTGAACACCTTCTTCTTTCTTTAGTACTGTATGACAGCAAACTGAATATCTCAGGGTTGTGGATGCCGTTTTCTGGACATATTTAATCATAAAATACCTAATAATTAGAAATGCAATACACGTTTGGGCAACAATAACCGGACATACAGATGTGCTAAAAATATAAAAACTGTGATGTTTTTTTTTGGTGACACTCACGCAGAAGTGATGGCCCGATATCGTTCCAACCCGGCTGTGTCCCAGATCTGGGCCTTGATGGTGAAGCCGCTGAGCTGCACCGTCCTTGTGCTGAACTCCACCCCGATGGTCGTGCGACTGTCATGGTTGAACTCGTTTTTGGTGAAGCGAGACAACAGATTGCTCTTTCCTACACCAGATTCTCCTATCAGAACCACTGCAGAGGACACAAAACACAGTTTTTTAGTTTTAAAACTAAACTGGATAAAGGAGAGACTCATATTCACAGAGCCTGATATGATGACATCCACGTCATCCTTTACAGCCCGTCGTAATTGAAGCTTTTAGTCTAGGTGTGTCTTTTCTGGTTGCTCCATAAATCCTCAGTCTTAGCCGTCTGAATCTGTGGTTAATTACACCATTAGGCATATAATGTGCTATTTCAAAAACAGCACCACACCCTCATGGTAAATGAGTTAATTGCATGTAAAACAAAGAGAGGACTTGTTGAGTTGTACACTCAAAGAAACAATGTGAGATGTTCCTTAACAGAATACACCAGATTATTGTTTGGTAAGGAGACATTCAAGGATCTCGAGGGCTGTACGCCATCCCAGTATGTACTTGTCAGGTGCTAATTCTAGAATACAGTGTTTGTTTCTTTATTTAGTTAGACAGCGAGGAGTAAAAGGTGATAGTAAAAGACATTTCAAGGAAACTTTCACTGGTTGGGACAGAGATGTGGCCTTTACACTGACAGATATTTTAAATACGTTCCTTTAATTTCACTCTGTGTTTGCGTCTAATTTTGCCTCACTGGTGGTATTATGTCAGCAAAACTGAAGGGCAAAATTTGTCAACCTTTCTTTGAGGTGGAGGACAAACTTCCCCCTCTTGAAATCTGAAAACCTCTAAGGATAAAAAAAAAAAAAAAAACTCCCACAAGTGAACCATTGTTTCTGCAAATAAAACAGTCTCCCTGACTGTAAGGTGAATCCAAATCAGGTGGAACAAGTTACTCTGCTACTTCCTTTTATCTTGGTCAGAGGAACCTGCCTACTGGGTAAACAGGGCAAGAAATAACACAGACACCCTCCTTCATACATTTC
The DNA here is from genome assembly GCF_000972845.2 of Larimichthys crocea. Classification (NCBI taxonomy): domain Eukaryota; kingdom Metazoa; phylum Chordata; class Actinopteri; family Sciaenidae; genus Larimichthys; species Larimichthys crocea. The sequence continues at coordinate 33,183,389 of NC_040023.1, forward strand.
AGTGAGTAATGTTTGGGTTTCAGTTAGTTAGTACCTGACTCGGAGAGAAAAAAGGCTTGGCTTAATTGGCACACATAGGAAAGTATGACCACGCTGTGAAAACACTGAAGCTCTGGGATCTCTGCGCCCAGTCACAGCTTACTGCTGAGGTGTGTGATCTTACGAACCCAGAGATAATCCGAGTTCTTATGATAGCTCTGCAGCCTTTATGTATGGAGTTAGGGTGTGACGGGGGTTTTGACATTTTGGGAAATTAGTGTATTTGCTTGCCTGTCGAGAGGAGAAGATTAAAATAACAGATTTAAATCATTTTGATGTATAATCAGGTGTAACTTTATAGCCCCAAGTCACACACCACCAACTATTTCTCTGAATTTATGGAGAAAATGTTTTCTGGTTTTCCCTCTGATGTCCTCTGGCTGCTGCGCATCAACTGCTTTGAATTATAGCTGCTGTTAGCTGATGTTAACTCAGTCTGTTAGCCAGTCTGCCCAAACTGTGAGCTACCAAAGAGTATCAGGGGGAGTGTTAAGCGTTTGCACCACAGGTGTGACCAAAGGGAAGAGGAGGTTTTCAGGCCTGGGGCATGGGCGGATACTGGTGGTGAGCAGAGCAGGAAACATAATGCTCAGCAGCCTCTATGGACATAAAGACAAAGGGGAAATGGAGTGAAGAAGCTAAGGAGCGAAAATAAGAGAGTGACTGAGCAAGAGGTCACCGGACAAGAGTAAATCTCAGACTGACTTTTGTTCGTTAGTGAGAGCTAAAAGGCTGAAAGACAGACGCCGAGCTGTGCGAGTATTTGATCATAAATAATGCATCATAACAAATACACGTGCACAGCTCTCCATATTTCTGATAGCAGCATAACATTCTGAAACCAGGGGGTGCTAAATTGCTACTTCCACCCAGTGTTGCTTTAAAATGCCTCCAAGTAAATGCAAAGTTGAACATCGACTGGGTAAACCGCATCTGCTGATGAAGAGTATGTGATTTGAAGCTTAAGATCAGCTACTGTGGTGAAGAGAAGAATGAACTTAAAATGTAATTTCCCAGATCAGTGTTCACTGCTCACAGAACCACATATTTAAAAAGCATGTTTATCCTGAATCACCTGTGGACACAATGCACAAAAGACTTGGCCCCAGTTCTTTAGTAACAGTATGTTTAACCTGAAGTGTAAGGTGGTGGAGAAGAATGTTTTACAAGTTGCTCTACTTTTCCTTGTCTTAGGTAATTGTTCACCGTGCAACCAGATCACCGTTTTCCAGTGGGTGAGGTGAAAATTGTTTCCGCCTTCCTCTCCTCCGCCACTGAGTAACTTCTTATGCAAACAAAACCCGAGGTTTCTATGGCGATACAAGACAAGAGGCCTTCGAGCTCTCTCGAGCGGCCTGTTTTTTTTTGTGTTTTTTTTTTATCCTGAGGAAGCTGGGGAGAACTTGATGCGATGCAGTGAGGATTATATTTTCACTTGGCACATTTTTATGACCTTCAGGACTGGAAATGTAACCACGTTACTTCTGTTACAAACTAATAACTTTGGAGTTTATTAGAAAGAGCAGAGATTAATTCTGGAATGCTACGTTTGCATTGTCGTGCATGAGCATATGTGTATTGTAAGTTAAGTTAATTTTATGCAATAGTGCAAAGATTTTTTGCTAAAATAAAAAGTCCAGTAGCAATTCTACTTAAAAAAAAAAGACATAAAATGAACTCACTCCAGAGGGGTGTGGAGGGTCGAGGCTGTGCATGCTTACATACCGAGCAAACTATAGCTTTATTTCACTGATTAGTTTCTCTGAGATATCTGTGAATCGCTGGGTGGAACAAAAATCAAACTTTCAACATACTATATTTGCGCTGCTATAAAGCTCTGCAGTGTGAGTGTGTTTATTCAGCGATAAAAAACAGTTTCAAAACTTTTTTCCCCCCTATTAAAGAGAAAATTTCAATACTTCAGGGAATACTCTTACTCGCTTCATTGAGCTAAAAGATTAAGTCTCACGTATGCAGTTACATCGGCGTAGCACAAAGACTGGAAGCAAGAGGAGACGGGTATATCCGTGAAACCTCCACAACGTTTTTACATTTCTTACAGTGTTTGCACAGGCTAATGAATGATTAACAAATCAGATATAATGGCTTCATTTGATGGTGCTGGTCCTTTGGACAGCCATGCCAGCTGTTTCCCTTGAAGAAGGGTTAAATCTGGGGGAACTGGACTTGGTCAAGATCTACAACCAGGTCCAGTTGCCCCAGATTGAACCCTTCTTGAAGAAAGATGACCTGGATGACTGAGAACTTTCACAGACTTGTGGCTCGGAGTATCAGGTTTCTCATCCAACACTCAGCATGACAGTGAATAAGCACATTTCTATCTATTCTGTGCTATTCCTTTAAGGGTATTGCATGCTGTATTTACTGTAAGCACGTCCATTTAGAAAAAAAAAAAAAAAAAGGTTTCTTCCTCCATTTCTGACCGTTGACAGTGCAGAGTTAGAGAGGAAGTATTGGGAGCGAGAGGGCGGGGGGTGGATTGAATCAGGGATGTTGTCATCATGTGGCATGCACCTTAACCATTAGGTTTTTTTGGGGCTGCTCCCATAAGCCCTTCAAGCCAAATTTGGTTTTGGGCTATATGACTAAAAAAAATTGACTTGACTTGCATCCCATTTTGCTATTTGATGTTTTGGACACAGTTACTTTGGCTTCACCTGCTGTGCCTTTTATCAACATGACATTTTTATGCTCAAATGTCAAATCAAATGTGCCTGAACCAAAATCACCTCTCTTAGTGACTTTTACTCCTCTCGTACGTCTGTTCAGAGCCATCTGGTGCCTTAACCAGCTGCATGGAAGATTAGTGATTAGTTTGAGTGCTGCAACTTTTCAAAGATCACAGACTGTGGATGTGTTATATCTGTGAAAACTACTGCACGAGTGATGTGCTGTGTCTTGTATCTTTGATACGGTGCTTTAAACCAGACACCCTGTGTCACAGACTTGTTCTGCATGGAATGCTTGCAGATAAGCAGTTATTTAAGTACATCCTGGTTGCAACAATAACCTGTACTGTGCACACTAACGCAAGGGAAGGCGTGCTAAAACCTGATTGTAGTATCACTCCAGTTTGTAGTCAGGAAGCTCACCTCTACAGTGCTGAGACTGTACGTACATACATTATTTACATAAACAGCTGACTCTACTGTGAACACACAGAAACACATAAGATGTAAGGTGTGTATTACCATGTACTGTACATGATACAAAGCTGTTTATTACTAATCTATTACAGCCACGGACTGTTCTTAGATATAGCCGTGTTAATAATAAACGAGGAAGTATAATTTGAAGGACAAAGGAGCATTATGGAACAGGACATGTACTCACCCTTAAAGACAAAGTTGTAGGCCTCATCTGACCCCATGTTCTGTCCATCCAGTGTTGCCGCCTCACAGTTTACTGCCGTGTCTCCAGCACTGAGACTGATTGCAGGATGTAAGATGACACTGACTCACACAGCAACCAGCCTGCCCCTCAGTTCCTCAGGCTCCACGGAAGAAAAATGGCTGCAAAACTGTTTTGACACCATGAATGCCAGTCGCCCAGCGTTTCTGCCCTTCACTACCCTTCCCTATCTGAGTTAATAGAAAGCTGGCTTGTTTGAACAGGACATGCTGACTGTATCCAGGGTTGTTCTGCCCGAAAAAGCAGGCGGGGTCTGTGTCAGGGAGTGGTGGGGCTGCGGTGGGAGGTGTGTCTTGTGTAATGGGAGTCAGCGCAGGGCAGGTTGGACAGGTGGGATGACAAGCAGGTACAGCTGAGAGAGAGAGAGGGGGGGAGAGAGGGACTGCCAGGCGCCTCCTGCTGGACCGATCCAACGGGTGTTTGCAGGAAGCAGGAAGCAAGTCTTGCTTCATCAGTACATTAGGGGGGAAAAAACACCCTGAAACACAGTTTACATAATGTTTCTATGATATTGCACCATAACGTTTCATCAGTCTCCTCTTGTGCCGAGAAAATGACACTATGACACAGACTTTTCAGAATCTGCAACCGTGCATGATAAAATGACATTTCTGTCTTCCTCTGACAATAACAATGAACTCTTTTTCTTCTTAACTTTCACATTTCTTTGGCAATCCAGATCTGTTGTTACCATTTGATCCTCTGTGGTCACAAAAGCTAATTTCCGTACATTTACTGTACGTGGTGAAGTTACTGTTCCCAGTTATTTAATCTGAGATCTTTTGTGTGTCTCCAGTTTCTCTTTGTCGATGAGGTGAAGGTCGCTCAAGCTCTAGAGAGTTGTAGATATTTAATTAAATGTATTTTAGCCCCGTCATGGTTAAATCTGTTTCCAAATTCTGAACACTGACGTGCAGCATAAGACACGAGGAATTTAGTTTGAATCTCCCTGATTTCAAGAGAAGTCATTCTGCTTTATCAGTACTCACTGCAGGTTTTAAGGGCAAGCGAGCAGATGAAAGTGGGACATGATCAAACAAGTAAAACCTGTGATTATTTACAGGCACGTCAGCGAGCTAAGAAGGCAGAATGGTCACCACATTCACATAACATATATGCAGTGATAAACTGAGAAATGAATACTTGTTAATGTTGAAAAAGCATCATGGAAATTAAAATATAACAAAAATAAGGTTGTGTTTTTCCCAGTAAGAACAAAATAACATTTCCTGTCACTTTATTCTGAATGAGCCTGATAAATTAATACATACTGAGCTTTGTGGGTAAAACAGCAAAGACAAAATACAAGCTGCTTCATATTGATTATGCATTCTTGAGGAGGTTGAACAGAAAAATATGAATTCCGGGTATACCTGCTATTTTAACGTTGAACTAATCTATGTCACGTCCATCTTTGAGCCGACTCATTTGACATCAAACCCTCCGTTCAGAGCAGAAACCCAAGATAAGACTGTGTCCAAAAATTGTTTATTTGACAGCTTTAAAACAAAACGTAGCAAATCTTTACTGCATTTTATCAGACATGTTTCTGTATGCATCTTTAGTCTTCTTCTGATATGAAATTTTCTGCTTAACAGTTCTCGGAATGAACTAAAATTGCGAATGAATGAATGAATCAAAACGTGGGACCGTGGCTGATAATGGAATCATCTCACTTACGAGTTCTGACTGACAAATTATGTGGAACTTCCAGACCATTAGATGAACAGAGTCGCAACAGAGGGCAAAGAGTTAAAAACCCATACAAGTTATTACTATAATTTCAACACCATGATTATAAATACACTCCTGCAGCACACACACATTCATTCACTCACTCACTCATAGATATATATGCATGTACACAGATTGTTACAGTAGTCCATGGATGACCTGGATCATACGATGCTTTTTTTCCGAGGCACGGGCAGTCACATCCACTATGAGGCTGCCACTTGGGTTAATGGTTCCTCCAGATACTGCACCAGAGCTTCTGCCTATAAACGCAACACACACACCCACACAAACAGTGTTAACAGAGGATGCATTCAGAGACGAGCAATGCTGGATTAGTTTAAGCCATCGCCTCATGTGTTGCGTGTCATCGTGGCATACAAGCAGTACTATGAGGGGAAATACGTCAACGATGTCTGTCAGTGTGAAACGACTGGTTTTAAGTGACTTCTACATGATAAAGTACAGTACAGAGCTGCAACAAATAACACTTTGATTAAGGCGCTTTCATGATCGCTTTAGCTTCTCGAAGGCTTCTTCTAATTTTCTTACGTCAGAGTAAACTGAATATCTTTGAGTTTTGGACAAAACAAGAAAATGAAACAATTGCGATGGGTATTTTTCAGTGACGATAACTGTTAGTTGCTGCCGCAGTACTGTGAACTAGCACACATTTCTACTTTTGAATGCTTAATGATTTTTATGAGACAGGAGGCGTAGCTGTTTGGGATTGAGTAGCGCATTGTCACCATGTCAAGAAGCTACAAGTGTGAATGTGATAAAAGATTCAGTCTGCCTCGACTGATGAAAAGTATTTAAGTGAAAAAGCTTGTGCTTACCTGTGTAACTAAATACCTACTTACAGACTCATTCGCCTGTGTATGTAAATTAATCAAAATATTCTACCAAAGTTTAAAGTAATTTCTAAAAATCTGCTTTTTGTCACGCCATGAGCAACACATTACCAGCCATACTTCTGCATCTGTCACCCCCATGTCTTTGTCCCTTCATCTTAATTCTCATTCCTCCTCATCTAATATTTAAAACTAATCTGCAGTCAGAAGTGAACCAATATGCAAACCAATTTCCACAAGCCATCAAGCAGTGTGTCGCCGACCTTGGTGACTGAATTAAAATATATTCAGTTCCACTTTCTCTTGTGCCATCTACCTCACCACAGCAAATGTCCTAATTACTGATTTTTAAAAAAAAGAAAAATCGAATATGACATGGATGGACAACTTGAACAAAGCTGGACTTTCACATGTTTTTGCTGGAACCTTGAATATTCAAAAGGAGCTCGGTGAATGTTTAAAATACAGATTCATGTGTTATTGAAGGCTGGTTTGTCGGGAGAGCAACGACGGCTGAAGTGTTAAACTCTCACCTTGGCTTTAAGCATTCCAAAGCCCACCGTCTCTTTGGCGTACATGCACAGCAGCAGGTTGGCAACACGAGTAATGGCCACTCTTCCCTCCTGAAAGAGAAAAACACAGAGAGGATGCTCCAGCGTCGGCCGCTCATTAAACACCCGAGAACAAACCGCCTTTCTTCTTACCATACAATCCATGAGTATGAACTTGAGCTTGTCTTCGTTGAAGGCTTGGTGGCCGTTCTTGTCGTAGGCCGCCCAGATGTTGCTGGCGATGGCGGCTGTCACTCGTGCGTCAGTGTCGCCGTATCCAGAGTAAGCCAGAAGCGAACCTTCATTATTCAGCAAGCTGGTGAAAAAGGCAAGATGTGATGTTTTAGTATGCAGCAGACGAACATGTGAAAAAAGGTTTTTAAAAAAAAAACATATCAAACTATGAACAAATAATAATGTGAAATGTTGATGTCGCAGTTGATCCAAAGTTTAAGGATTCATTCAAAATAAAAAGAACTACAAATTAAAAGCATCTGTAGTTTAACATGTTTAATTAAAAAAAGGTAAATTTGGACATTTAGATTAGTCAATCACACACTATCTTGATTTATTCATCATTTCAGTCATTTACAGGCATAAATATCAACATTTCTTACAACTTTTATGAGCTTTTAATGCGTTTTTATGTCACATTTAGCTGAATATCGTTGAGATTTGGATTTTTTCCACTGTTATCAGACTTTTTCTACACTAAACGAGGAAAATAATCAGTAAGTAACTGCTCATTAGTCTTAAACTTCTGATAATTTAAGCCTTGTTGTGCTAACAACACAATGCCGAGAGCTCCCACTGTTTAAACAGCATTACGCAGCGGTTTTTAACCGCATCAGTCAGTTTGTTAGTTACAACATTTAAACAAACGTCTTTTAAAACGTTCACGTACGTTAAATAACCGTCAACATGACCGTTAAAACAAACCGTCAAATGACCGTTAGCACGCTGCTAACCGTACTCACAGTGTGCTCTGGACTCCGTTTGTGTTCGCCTGGCTGAGAACCTGCGTCAGCGCCTTCGGCCGTAACATAATTATTTAATTATTTATTTATTTATTTATTAACTGACAATGGAAAAAAACAAAACAGAAACGCGGCTGATAAACGAACTAAACTGCCAACTGTCAAAAACTAAACACTAAAGTCAAGTCAGCTGACTGCTTTCTTCCCTTTTCCGGTTGCATTTACCGGTGCATTGTGGGAATTGTAGGCACTAAAGTCATCCCAAAAAATAAATATAGATCCATGAAACACTAGAGTTTACTTAATAATAATAATATAATAATAATAATAAAAAAAAAATAAAATAATAATAAGAATAATAATAATAATGAATAATAATAATGATAATAATAATAATAATATAATAACAAAACAATAACAACAACAAACAACACAACAACAACAACAATAATAATATAATAATAATAATAATAATAAATAATAATATAATAATAATAATAAAGACAATTTGTATTTCATAGGCACCTTTCTGTCACCGTACAATAAATGAGAGTAGACAGCAAATAACAGAAACAAACAAAAAGTATATCAAATTACAAGAATGCAACATTAAAAACAAGTTAAAATAGGACAGTGCAATTGCATCAGATGGAAAAGGCTGTTTTTAAACAGGTGGGTTTTAAGTGCAGACTTAAATTGTGAAAGTGAGTTGATGTTCCTTATGACGGGGGGTAAAGAGTTCTTACATGTTTACTATGTTTAGCTCAATGTGTAAAGTATATTAAGTCAAATTACTGCAGCTCTACACTATTTACATATTTACGGTCACTTTCTATTTTCTATATAGTCTTTGTATCGATGTTTAGCATGGGTTAACTTCTTAACACAGTTAAATATTTATTTTCTATGCAAATATTTTTTTTTTACCTTCAGAGTTTAACTCCTCTGCACATTTTAATTCCTCTGTACATATTTAAATTTAGATTCATCTCAAGTTAATTTTTATAACATATGGATACTTGGATGGATAAAGGTTCATTCTAAAGTATATTTAATGTATGTAAGTTCAACTCCTACACATTTTTAATTCCTCTGTACATATTTAAATCCTATGCAAATATCTATCTATCTATTTACAAATATTTGTGGGAGTTTTTTTGCAGTGTTTTTGCACTTGAAATCAGTCTTAGTCTTGAGGTCTTTCACTTTCTAAAGGCCTTGGTCTCGTTTCAGCGTCAGACAAAGATGACTTTAGGATTTCCACAACTTCGGTGATGTCACTTATATGCCTGTGCATTGTCTAAATTTATTTGTTAACAGTCCGCAACGAGAAACATTGGCCATATGGAATAAAATTTGAGTTTTCATGAAAATTAGCTACCTAAGTATGCGATATACTGTCTGGTCTTGGTCTTGACTACAACAATGCTTTTGTGTGACTTTTTGTCCACTCACGTCAGATGGAAACACTTTAATTTCTAAGAGTCTAAGTACAACATTGATAAGAATTTAAAGATTTACTGTTAATAGTCGTAGTACACATTATCCAGTCTTTCAAGGTTCATTAAAGACTGGAAGACGAAAGAAAACACACTTTAAAGGTCCAGTGTGTACAATTTAGTGCTATTTAGTGGTGAGGTTACAGATTTACAGAGTACCTCCACAGCCAGTGTTTGGTTTGTCCATTCTCCGTGGAAGAGGACCTGCGCTCTCTGTAGGCTTAATCTAAGGTAACAAAACACAGTGACTCTTATTTTCAGGAGATTATACACCAATGAAAACATACTTACGAATATTATATCTAATTTCTGCGAATACATCCTCCAAAGTCTGACACACTGGACTTTTCAAAAAAGGTGCAATAAGAACACATAGGGCATTTCATTTGTAAATAAAAATAATTTTCAACACAGTTACTCTTTACTATTTTATGTCAAAAAGGCTGCTGTGAAAACAGTCTACTGTCAAAGAGGCAAATGTTTAAATTCAATATAATAAAGCTGTTAAATCTCATTGCCAAAGTAACTTTTACACACACATATTTAGAAAAAGACAAGACACGTTGCAAATAATTTACTGGATTGTAAAAGAAAAACATTTTTTTGGCTACTTATTTCGTCAGAGTTACACATACAATAGACTGTTATAATTAGGTACTGCACTGCTGGATGCAAAAAAAAAAAAGATTTGTCAATTTTGTTTAATCTATGACCACTTTAAAAACATTTTTATTGACACAGACACTTCAGAGATTATTTTATAGTTTAGAACAAATAAATCCAAAATGGTCCCAGTTTGTTTACCGTTACTCGACAGAAAATCAACCAATTACACACTCAAGGTGGGTGATATGAATTTTAAAAATCAGGCATGGTGTACATAATTCTTAAGGCGATTTTGTGTTTCAGAGACATTCATCGTAAAACAATTAGATGGAATGAAAAACTTGACGATTGTACTCGAGGAGAATCCTGTAAATCCAAGATCACAGCGTGGAAACAGTGAAGGCAAGACAACCGGAGATATTAACATCTACCTTAACGTCTCGACCCTCTCACTGTAATATGACGTCACATTATTTAACCCTCATCCACCCGCACACTCATACACATTATAGTCTTGGTCCTGCAACCTGAAAACTTTCACTTTCTTCTTCACATCCTAAAACATTTAGGCAGCACCGCCATACCGATAAGATTTGAGAAACATTGTGAGGGCAAATACAAAGTTACAAACTTAAATAAATACCAGTTAAAGAGGATGAAGAAACAAAGACAAACATGTAAAAAGCTGGTTTTCAGGACAGGAAGTGCAGAAGACCATCATCCCAATGACTGATTCAAAAAAAACTCTTCATGTAACCACCTAAATAAAATCGGTTAAAATTAAATAATGTATTAAAAGTTAATTCCTTGGTAACATCGTGTATGTGCATTTGTTATGTCCGGGCTGCAATGGCAGGAGTAACTCAGCGGCGTCACTTCACAGTAGCAGTGCTGCCATTGCTATGATTTACAGACCAGCCGAGTCTCTCTGGGTGTCAGACTTTTGATGAAGGACTTCCGTGTTCGCGTGTTACTTCTTAAAAACTCTACCAGTCTTCCACCCTCGACCGCAGAACGAACTGTGTGAGTGATTAGGCCAGCAGTCTCTCGATGGCGGCGTTGACGTCCCCTCCCGTGGCGATGAGCGCCTGCAGGTTGGCTTCGCGGTTGATGAAACCCATGGCGTTGAGCTGGTCGAGCTGCTGCTGGAAACGGACCTCCGGGGTCTGAAGCTGTGAGTGAAGAGATGACACGTGGAGTTCAGATGCTGCTTATTTACAGAAGGGGACCTTTTTTTTCCCTCAGGCTTTATTTAGTGAGTGAGGAGATTCCAGCACGATTCTGACATTTGCTTTTCCAAATATCATCGAACTGACGTCAAGCACTCACCAAGTTTAACTATACTTAGTCCCACTACATGCATGCAGGTTATGCATCTAAATATGGACAAACTCCTCTTTTATGAATGAGTTCAAACAAGTTGAAAAAAAAATGTTGCTCTTATTTTAGACAACCGGAAAAATTTAGAAGGTTAGATAAAAAAAACGTACTGATGGCCCTCCGCCGGCAAACATCTGTAGCATCTGCTGCATGAGCTGTTGCTGAGACGGACTGGCGGCCGAGAGGGGACTGGACCCTGTTGCCATGGCAGGAGGGGGAGGGTTCCTTGGAGGAATGCTGCCCCCTGTGGTTGGAGGAGCAGTGAGACCTAAGGGAGACCTAGAGAGAAACGATGATGATGTCAAAAATCCAAACATTTGAGCTGAATATACTTCGAGCAACCACTACCAACGCTGGACTTTGAAAAATCCTGATTTAAATGACTCGTCTCGTCTATACTGTGATGATTTGATCTGGAGCAGAGCTGCTACCTGGACATGAATCCTGGGACTTCTGTCTGTAAAGTCTGCAGGCCCTGTTGGATCTGTATGAGGGCCTGCATGGCTCTGGGGTTTGTCAGCATGGACAGTGTTTCAGGATTCTGCATCTGCAAAGACAAACATGGCATACGTCAACTCAACAAAGATGGCACACTTTTTAATCACGTGTACACATGATGCCAGTGTGGCTGTCTGCATAAATTCTCCGTAGAGTAGGATAAACCCAAGAGGGTGGGTGCTCTCAGGGTTACTAAGCACCCAGTCCTGGTTACGCATCATCTCTTGCATCACTTCTGGATACCTTGTCAACTCTGTGGTCTCGGGGAGGAGAGGATTCAAATAACAAAACCAAAGGAGGAGGTGGCTTAGAAGAAGCAGCAGCAGCTTTCTGGCTGAATTGGTGGCCATCAGTGTTGAAAGCTCCCAGTTAAAGAGAACAGCTTATTTTACCTGACTGCGCTTCAGATTAAGAATTACAAGGGAAAAAAAACATAATGCAAACTTAATTTTCTAGATCACAAACATGCGCAGGCAGGAGAAGAGCAGATGAAATTTGTAGTAGCTACGTAGTGATGAAAGTAAAATCAATGAACACGATCAGCATCAAGGACAGAGTGGAAAGGAGAACTGCAAGAAGAGATCACTGTGAGAAATTATGAAGGGTATTTTTCACTTTTGTTGACTAAATGATTAACACAAATAAAGAATTGACCCAAGAACACCGAAGCACTAATTATCTTGTCTGTCTTTTGGTCTGAATAAAGATTTCAAGCGCTTGTCTCTGCTTAGCTGTATACACTTTTCTTCCTCAACCACTTTCTTCTACACTTCAGGATCACTGACGCCCCACATACTGGTAGAAGAAGTAATCAGGGTTTAGGAATCAGGGTACAGTAGCCGAGAAGTGCCAATCCAGAGCAAACGCGATGAAGCTGCTATTTTTCTGGAGAATTAATGTGCTTCAACACCCTGGCAGTGTAGGATTTTACTTTGGAAACGACAGGTTCAACACCCTGGCAGTGTAGGATTTTACTTTGGAAACGACAGGCGTGGGTGTTGAAACATGCATCATTTACTTTTGGCTACACTGCCTTGAGAAAAAGAACCGCTTACGTCCGTCCCATAGAAAATTAGAAGATAGAAAATGAACTAAGGTGCTGCCAATGGGGCAAACAAAGCGAAAGTTCGCTCGAGTGGTATGGTACTGCTTTCTTAGTTAGACCGCAAAATTTCAAGTAACAGCAACTGAAAATGGTTTGCAAATCGACATTTGTCAGCACGAGCTCTCTTTCAGCTCTGCACTGACCTGTCTCATGAGCTCAGGGTTGTTGAACATGCGAGAGACGTCCGGGTTCTGTTCCATGAGTTGCTGCATCTGGGGGTTGCCTGCGAACATCTGTCTCATCAGGTCCGGGTTGGACATCATGTTCTGGACCAGCGGGTTCCCCATCATCTGCGACAGCATCTGTGGGTTGGACATCAGCTGACTCTGCACCTGCTGCTGCATCTCCATGAAGTTGGACGAACGCATGCCCAGACCTAACAAGCCAGACAGGTCACCGAGTCCACCTGAGGAGGGAGTAACGCTGGAGATTAGCTCCTTGCATGTATGTGTTGACCGGGAAGTGTCACATAGTTGGGATGTGGCGTTTTAACAACTGGTATCATCTTTCCATCACTTACTCATTGGATTAGCAGCTTGTGTCGGTGTCGGTGTTGCACTCATCCCACCTCCCGTTCTGTCTGGTGCAGTGGTGCTGGAGCTGCTGCTGTTACTCGGAGGTGTTGTGGCACTGGAACTGGCCTGAGATGTACCGCCACCGGTTGATCTTCAGAGAGGAAGCAAACCATCAAATAAAACTCTTACGAGGCTTGACCTCGTCCTCCTCACCGACACACGATCTCCTGAATTGTACTCACTTCGGGGTGGTCTTGATAACAAGATGAACAGTCAACCCGTCTTTGATGCCGTGCTGGTTTAAAGTGTCACCGTCCTTCAGAATCTTTCCAGCAAATATCAACACCAGCTGGTCCAGGCTGGCACTGAACTTTTGAGATACTTCCTGTTTAAACTGGACACATGAGACAAGAGCAAAAACTAGATTACCAATCGGAGAAGTAAAATACATTATCTATGGCCCACTTTTGAAGAAGGCTACGGGAAATTTAGAGTCATCATTTAACCTATTAAGTGCATGTTGGGGGTATCTGAAGAGAACCCACGCAGACACGGGAAGAACATGTAAACTAAGACATTAGTAATCCAAAAGATGTCAAATAAAAAGGTTATTAGAAGGTGTGTGTTAATGTTAACATGTAGGGTCTGGAGGGTGAGAGTCAGAGGTGGACCCAGACCTCGTCAGGGTCAGAGACGTCTCTATCTTCTGCGGAGGCTGAGATCTTTTAACATCTGCGGGACGATGCTGAGGATGTTCTACGAGTCGGTGGTGGCTAGCGCTATCTTCTTTGCCGTTGTGTGCTAGGGCAGCGGTTTGAAGGTAGCCGAAGCCAACAGGATGAATAGACTTGTCCGTAAGGCCAGTGATGTCGTGGGGGTGCAGATGGACTCGCTGACTGTGGTGTCGGAAAGGAGGATGACTCCCACCCACTCCATGAGGTGCTGGACAGACTCAGGAGCCCCTTCAGTCAGAGACTGCTGGCACCAAGACGCTCCACAGAGACACAAGAAGTCTTTCCTACCTGTGAGCATCAGTCTCTACAACTCCTCCCTCAAAATATCAGACACTCCAAGTCAAGTCCAGTAGCTGTCGAGCTGGCTTGTGCATCAATACATCAGTGAAATCTTCCACACATGCATACTGCACTTTAAACAATCAGTGTATTCTCTGTACAGCCTCTCAAAGACTAAATTAAAGGTTTTTAGATTTACATATTGCATAGTTCACTGTTACTTGGCTTTAATTTTACTGTTACTGGTTTTATTTAACTGTTATTAATACCTGATAGTGTTAAAATGGATATCTTATAAGTGTATAGTGTAGTATATAGTATATTTTTTTCTTGGGATGTTACCATCCAACTTCTATAGTGTTCAAATGTTTTTCTTGCCATTACTACTATCTCACTTACCGTTTGGGAGCTGCTGTAACAAACACAATTTCCCTGCGGGGATCAATAAAGTATTTCTGATTCTAATGGGGGAAAAACAGCTTTATATATATAGTCTTCTAACCCCTTCAAGGCTCTTTTAGACTACATATCTCACACTCACGTTCACACAATGATCATGCAGCCTTCGGGGGCAGTTTGGGTTTCAGTATCTTGCCGGGCCGGGGATCGAACCACCGATCATCTGACCCACAGCCCAGCCTCCTGCCAGAGGGTGGCCCACTGTGTCCACACAGTGTTTCCTCATGAATACAGTTGTACCTGGAGTCTGACAGTACTCCTACACTGGATATGGTGGAACATGCACATGATCCCCACACAGGTTCATGCACAGGAGGAGCTGGTTGGTTAAAAGTAAACAGATCACATCAGATCAGCGGCACCACCAAAAACCTGGCTGATCATTAACACCTCTTGGGTTTGCTTAGAGTAATGTTGGTCAACTCCACCGCACCCAGTCGCTGATATGTTAAACTATCGGCGACCTGTCACCCGGATCCGTCGTTATCGCCTTAAGGCAAATGAGGACAAGTTTAACTCATGTGACTTGTTTAAAGGGTCAGTTTGAAACAACCACTGCTAACGTTAGCTCCGGTGTTCCGGCTGAACGAGTGACCATGTTACCTGGTGCCCCTTCTGTGGTTGCCGTAGTTACACGACAGGCGTTGAAACAGAAAGATACGTGCCTTCTTTTGTTTAATTTATTTCATTTTTTTTAGCAGTGTCAAATAAAGATACCCGAATCGTCTTCTTTGTGTTTTTGTTTTTTGACAGCTACGTATCTCTCTTGACGTTTCTACGTAACTACGTCACCCACAGACGTTCACCAGTTAACAGGGTCACTCCTTTAACCGAAACACCGGTGCGCTAAACTAAACGTTGGTTTCACCCCTTCGACGACGACACGTTTAATCGTTGCGGACAAAGACGGTGACACCGCGAAAACACCGTTAACGTTACAAACCGCTGCCGGTGACCGACTTTAAGACTTTTGACAGACAGTTTGACAGGAAATCACGCGACTCCGCGTTGGAAAATGGTGAATTAACGCACCTGAGCGACGGAAGAGTCCTCTGAAATCGTTATTTCCTCTTTTCCGTTCGGGGTTTTGACGGTGACCGTCATCATAGATCCTCCGACAGGAACATTTTTATCTACGCTGTCATCCCCGGTTTGCTCTGTGCCGCTCTTCTCCGCCATATTTGCTTCTCTGTCCCTGTCTCTCTCCCTCTTTGGTATTTCCGGTTGACGCTTCATGGTCACGCTGCTGCCATCTACCGCACGACAACGAAACTACAGCAGCGGTGTCCAAACACTTTTAACTAGGGCTGTCAATCGATTAAAAAAACAACGACTAATTAATCGCCCAAAAAATCGATTCGATTAATCGCGATTAATTTATAATAATAATAATAATGCATTTTATTTCAGAGCGCCTTTCAAAACACCCAAGGACACTATACAAAGATAAAAAAGCAGTAGAAATACAAAGATTAAAAAGGCAATCCACAATAAAAAGCACAGGCTGTAAAATATAAAACAAAGAAATGATTGAAAGTCAAAGTGCATAGGCTAACTGAAACAAATGAGTTTTTAGTCTAGATTTGAAGAGGGGTAAAGAGTCAATATTGCGGATGTCAGGGGGTAATGCATTCCAGAGTTGGGGAGCAGAGCAACTGAAAGCTCTACTCCCCATAGTACTGAGGCGGGCAGTGGGGACAGTAAGGAGGAGGGAGGAGGAGGAACGAAGGGAGCGAGAGGGAATAGCAGTGTGAAGAAGATTAGACAGGTAAGGAGGGGCAAGATTGTGGATGGCTTTGAAAGTATGGAGGAGTACTTTAAAATGAATTCTGTGCTTAATGGGGAGCCAGTGGAGATGCTGTAGTACAGGGGTAATATGGTGAAATGAAGGGGTTCTGGTAATGATGCGGGCAGCTGAGTTTTGGACCAGTTGCAGCTTGTGAAGGGAGTGTGTCTCTCAAACAGCCTGGCACTGACAAACCCTCCCACCGCCTTCAGAGTGTTTACATTCATACGATTCAGAAAGTCGTACGAGCTGACCGGTTCGATCATTCGTCCGCGTTGTCGTGGCTCGCGTTACGGAGGGGAGTTCACAAACTGCGACGTCTGAGAGGAGTGGAAACGTTTGCGTGGCGCATTCTTTGTTTATTTCAGATGTGTTGTTTACTGCACAAACACATGTCTCTCATTTGGTTGCTCCCCCGACTCACATCCACCCATTCTCTCTCTCTCTCTCTCTCCATTTCTCACTCCTTCACTATCATTAAATTTCATAGACTGTGCTTCATTCCATTGAAAACAGGTGTTTGTCCTCTGGCCTGAACTCAATATCAATAAACTGAAATTGAACTGATCTAATAAGAGGACGGACCCGCTGACTCTCAAGATTTTAAAGTTCCAGTCACAATTGCATGTGAAATAATTGGAGAAACACAGCAGAAAGCGCACGGGAACGACGACAATGAAACTTTTTCTTTGATCGTTGACTGGCCACTTGCATTAGTTATGACTTTACACCCAAACTAGTTAAGTTATGTCCCAAGTAATCGTGATGCAAGCAGGTTTGCCTCGCCAGCCATGCAATGGAAATGATGTTCCCCGTCATACAGGTGTTTCTGGAAACATGCAGGTGAAATGACACAATAAACAATGCAAATAAATCAATGCACCTTCTGTATGAAGGAGCATCCACCCATTAATCTTGGCCTGTTGGCCAAGCACTACTGTCTGTATCATCATTGTCAAAGTATTAACACTTCACGATGTCTGACAGCTGTTACCGAGCCCAACGATGGTTCTCTTGGACCCTCAGTGTACTCACAGACACTTGAAGTTTTTTTTTTTTTGGTACAGTTCCACTAAAATTATGTAAATCAAGTTTCAATGTGACTGTTGCTCGTATAATTTGCACAGCATCCAAAGTGTATTACGGTGTTTTAAGATCAAGTTGTTTGTATGGGCGTGAGACACCGGTCTCTCTGCCAGATGTTTGTTTGACAGATGTGCTGGATGATGGGTAACGAGGGGGAGAGTGATAGATAAACTGTCATGCTGAAAGACAGACGCAGTGTGTGGCTGGTGTGTGTGGGAAACACACACTAAGCTCTGATTAAAAATGT
>NC_040023.1:33201179-33226614 GCF_000972845.2 Larimichthys crocea
TGGCATGTAGGAGTTTACTTTGGAAACGACGGCATGGGTGTTGTAACATGCATCATTTACTTTTGGCTACACTGCCTTGAGAAAAGACCGCTTACGTCGTCCCATAGAAAATTAGAAGATAGAAAATAACTAAGGTGCGCCATGGCAAACAAAGCGAAAGTTCGCTCGAGTGGTATGGTACTGCTTTCTTAGTTAGACCGCAAAATATTCAAGTAACAGCAACTGAAAATGGTTTGCAAATCGACATTTGTCAGCACGAGCTCTCTGAGGCCCCCCTTAGTGTTCAGCTCTGCACTGACCTGTCTCATGAGCTCAGGGTTGTTGAACATGCGAAGACGTCCGGGTTCTGTTCCATGAGTTGCTGCATCTGGGGGTTGCCTCGAACATCTGTCTCATCAGGTCCGGGTTGGACATCATGTTCTGGACAGCGGGTTCCCATCATCTGCGACAGCATCTGTGGGTTGGACATCAGCTGACTCTGCACCTTGCGTGCGGCATCTCCATGAAGTTGGACGAACGCATGCCCAGACCTAACAAGCCAGACAGGTCACCGAGTCCACACTGAGGAGGGAGTAAAGCTGGAGATTAGCTCCTTGCATGTATGTGTTTGACGGAGAGTGTCCACATAGTTGGGATGTGGCGTTTTAAACAACTGGTATCATCTTCCCATCACTTACTCATTGGATGGCAGCTTGTGTCGGTCGGTTGCACTCATCCACCTCCCGTTCTGTCTGGTGCAGTGGTGCTGGAGCTGCTGCTGTTACTCGGAGGTGTTGTGGCACTGGAACTGGCCTGAGATGTACCGCCACCGGTTTGATCTTCAGAGAGGAAGCAAACCATCAAATAAAATCTTACGAGGCTTGACCTCGCCCCTCACCGACACACGGCTCCTGAATTGTACTCACTTCGGGGTGGTCTTGATAACAAGATGAACAGTCAACCCGTCTTTGATGCCGTGCTGGTTTAAAGTGTCACCGTCCTTCAGAATCTTTCCAGAAAATCAACACCAGCTGGCCAGGCTGGCACTGAACTTTTGGATACCTCCTGTTTAAACTGGACACATGAGACAAGAGCAAAATAGATTACCAATCGGAGAAGTAAAATACATTATCATGGCCAACTTTTGAAGAAGGCTACGGGAAATTTAGAGTCATCATTAACCTATTAAGTGCATGGTTGGGGTATCTGAAAGAGAACCCACGCAGACAGGGAGAAACATGTAAACTAAGACATTAGTAATCCAAAAGATGTCAAATAAAAAGGTTATTAGAAGGTGTGTGTTAAGTTAACATGTAGGGTCTGGAGAGTGTCAGGGTGGCCCAGACCTGCAGGGCAGCCATCTATCTTCTGAGGAGGCTGAGATCTTTACATACTGGGGAACGATGCTGAGGATGTTCTACGAGTCGGTGGTGGCTGACAATGACTCCCACCCACATCCATGAGGTGCTGGACAGACTCAGGATGCTCCTTCAGTCAGAGACTAGCTGGCACCAAGACGCTCCACAGAGACACAAGAAGTCTTCCTACTGTGAGCATCAGTCTCTACAACTCCTCCCTCAAATAAACATAAGTCAGTCAGTACTCGACTGGCTTGTGCAATACACAGTGAAATCTTCCACACATGCATACGCACTTTAAACACAGATGCGTACAGCCTCTCAAAGACTAAATTAAAGGTTTTTATTTTACATATTGGCATAGTTCACTGTTACTTGGCTTTAATTTTACTGTTACTGGTTTTATTTAACTGTTATTAATACCTGATAGTGTTAAAATGGATATCTTATAAGTGTATATGTAGTATATAGTATATTTTTTTCTTGGGATGTTACCATTCAACTTAATTCAATGTTTTTCTTGCCATCTACTACGTCTCACTTAACCGTTTGGGAGCTGCTGTAACGAAACACAATTTTCCCTGCGGGGATAATAAAGTATTCTGACTCTAATGGGGGAAAAAACTTTTGGGGGCATGAGGTTTTAATGATATATATGTTCTTCCTAACCCTCAAGGCTTTTTAGACTACATATCACACACACGTTCACACAATGATCATGCAGCCTTCGGGGGCAGTTGTGTTTCAGTATCTTGCCGGGCCGGGATCGAACCACCGATCATCTGACCCACAGCCAGCCTCCTGCCAGAGGGTGGCCCACTGTGACCACACAGTGTTTTCCTCATGAATACAGTTGTACCTGGAGTCTGACAGTACTCCTACACTGGATATGGTGGAACATGCACATGATCCCCCCACAAGGTTCATGCACAGAGGAGCTGGTTGGTTAAAAGTAAACAGATCACATCAGATCAGCGGCACCACCACAAAACCTGGCTGATCATTAACCCCTCTGGGTTTGCTTAGTAATGTTGGTCCAACTCCACCGCACCCAGTCGCTGATATGTTAAACTATCGGCGACCTGTCACCCGGATCCGTCGTTATCGCCTTAAGGCAAATGAGGACAAGTTTAACTCATGTGACTTGTTGAAAGGGTCAGATTTGAAACAACCACTGCAACGTTAGCTCCGGTGTTCCGGCAACGAGTGACCATGTTACCTGGTGCCCACCTGGTGCCCCTTCTTGGTTGCCGTAGTACACGACAGGCGTTCGAAAAACAGAGAAGATACGTGGCCTTCTTTTGTTTAATTTATTTCATTTTTTTTATAGCAGTGTCAAATAAAGATACCCCGAATCGTCTTCTTTTTGTGTTTTTTGTGTTTTTGACACAGCTACGTATCTCTCTTACGTTCTACGTAACACGTCAACCACAGACGTTCACCAGTTAAACGGGTCACTCCTTTAACCGAAACACCGGTGCGCTAAACTAAACCGTAAGTGGTTTCACCCCCTTCGACGACGACACGTTTAATCGTTGCGGACAAAGACGGTGACCCACGAAACACCGTTAACGTTACAAACCGCTGCGGTGACCGACTTAAAGACTTTTGACAGACAGTTTGACAGGAAATCCACGCGACTTCGCGTTGGAAAATGGTGAATTAACGCACCTGAGCGACGGAGAGTCCCTGAAATCGTTATTTCCTCTTTTCCGTTCGGGGTTTTGACGGTGACCGTCATCATAGATCCTCCGACAGGAACATTTTATCTACGCGTCATCCCCGGTTTGCTCTGTGCCGCTCTTCTCCGCCATTTTGCTTCTCTGTCGTCCCTGTCTCTCCTCCCTCTTTGGTATTTCCGGTTGACGCTTATGGTCACGCTTGCTGCCATCTACCGCACGACAACGAAACTACCACTTTTAACTAGGGCTGTCAATCGATTAAAAAAACAACTATTAATCGCAAAATCGTTCGATTAATCGCGATTAATTAAATAAATAAATCATTTTGAGGTTCAAAAAGGACTATACGATAAACGTAACAAGTAGCAATAAATAAGACTTAAATATAAAGAAAGATGGAAGCAAGTGATACTATGAACTGATTTATAGATAAAGAAAGCAATATTCAAGGTAATCATTCAGTTGGACAACACGAAAGCTTATCATAGTACTGAGCGGCAGTGACATAAGAGAGGGAAGAAAACGAAGGAGCGAGAGGAAGCAGTTGAGAAATTATACAGGTAAGGATGGGGCAAGAATGTGGATGCTTTGAAAGTATGAGGAGTATTTAAAATGATTCTAGTGCTTTAAATGGGGACCAGTGGTGCTTTAGTGGGGTATATGGTGTGAAGGGGTTTCTGGTATGACGGCGGGGCAGCTGAGTTTCACTTTACAATGAAATTAATTGCATTTTTTGAGACTGAAGCTAATGATATTTATAAGAAATGATCAAATTAATGTATAATAATCACAGAGAAAGTATATTTAAATTCATTCATTTTATTGGCTCAAGGGCACATATGCACAGTGCTAAAAGAAAAAAGGAAATAGGAGGGAAGTATACTGAAGAGGAAATATACTGACGAGTGCCACCTCCTGTAAGTGTAGACTGGCGACTTCCCTGGAGGTAATTTCAGCAGGGTGTTTTTGCTTTAGGTGATATGTTAAAGTCGTGCATTTAAATTCGGCTTTGCAAACTGTGCAAATGCCTTGTTTTTGTCCAACGAGCCATCGGGCAACTTTTTAAAATGAAATCTTCCCCCTAAAGTCCGTCCTTATCCATCTTTCTGCATAGACTCTCTCTTTAGTTAGGATAGATCATAGACATATATACATAGACGCCTCATGAGCAGGTTGGTCCGTTGCTGTGATAAGTTAAGCATCCACCATATTGGATGTGGCAGATCTGCCCGTAAACTATACAAGCAGGGCCGGTTTTAGCTATGGGCAACGTGGCGACCGCCCAGGGCGCAGTCTCGTGAGGGCTTTAAGTTAATGCCTCTTATACACCCATTCACACACACACTAATCTGTATCTGGGAAACAAAGCTCTTTTGGCAGCACTACTTTTAACACTTTTGAACACTAATGTACGGAAGCCCTAAAAGGCCATACATACATACATTTTAATCCACCCGTTTTCTCGTGATAACGAGATAATTTCCTCAGTTTTCCCGTGATAACGAGATAATTAATTCAAGATCTCGAGAAAACAAAACGATAGTCTAGTACTAAATCAAGTGCGCCCGTATTACAGAATGTATGGTAAATGCATGTAGTCCATGATACTGAGCGAGCAAACCTATTACGCCACTGTAAAATCCTTTGATCCATAATTTCGACAAAGGTTTGTACACTTGATCTCAGGACTGGAGGAGGATTAGCCAAAGTGTATCAACCTTTGTCAGAAATTATAGAACAAGGGATTTTACAGTAGAGTAAATATTGCACATAATGCCCTTTTCAATTCAAAATAATGAACTTTGAGGATGAATTGCTCCAAAATGATACAGTAAATATGCTTTATACTGAGTGAGTGAACAGTCAGGATGGTCCTGACATGACAATCCTAGCAGGCAATAATTAATACATTATAAAAAATAAAAGCTTCAGGCCGCATTAAATCCGGGTCGTGATTGATTGACCCCTGGGTCAGACTTTGGACATGCTGTATAGGCGCTTTAATTAAGGTTTCATTCCATTCAGTTCAAAGAGAGTCAGGATGTTGTTGTGTGCTGCATGTTGGCACACATGTTGGCATGCCGCTGATTTTTTCCTTTTTTTTATTCAAATGTAAATGCTGAAACTGATGTGTGAAGTGCTTTAAATGATCTGGCTACGACATCAAAACATTCTTGACAAAAAAGAATGTTACCAGACAACCTAAATTTAAAAAAAAAAAAAAAAAACAAAAGTGTTAAAATTTCAAGCTTTGGATAGTGAATTTGTAAGTTTGTGTCAGGCTCAGACTGTTACACTTACAGTTCATGTGATGAATGTTTGACTTAAAGGCGATTATAAGATTAGATTATAAGATAAGATTTTGATATGATACTTATTAATTATATTTTACAAAAACACATTTAATAATTCATTTGTATTTATTATTTATTTTTATTTTATTTAATTTTTTTTTTTTAGCATGTTCCCTCATCTCCCTCCAGATTTGCTGAAGCCTCACTGGTGGTGTGACTTTGAAAACCACTATATTACTCAGTTCTGTTTTCTTTAGGCGTGAAGCTTTTGTTTATTATTGTTGCCAAGTCTTTACCAGTCACGATAAAGATGATATGGTATCTTAAAGCTGTTGTTAGATATCAAATCTAATCTGACCCAAGTTTCGGTGAAGGGACCCGCCTTCCCAAACACCCTGGAAACAAACACCACTATCTGTACAAATATGTGTGCTTGTTTTTCAATCAAGACGTCTGAATCATACTGAAGAGATATTTATGACCCACACCTAGATTTTTGCAGATAACCAAACAATATAAGTTATGGCCATTTGTTGAGTTGTCCACATTCTGACCACTGGAGTAGTTTGCTGCAGCTTTAAGGTAAAGTACCAATCAAGCTTACCTTGGGTAATTCATGAGTAATTTTGCATGCATGTCTTTTATTGACGATGATGTGATTAATACGTAATTGTTTACAAATTATTTGCTAGATTGCTCGTATTTCCGCAAGAATGAAGGCTGCTTACAAGTGTCTGCTTTTCCACTGCATTTTGCTGTCTGTCATGTAAGTATAATATGAAAGATTTACAAGTAAAATAGGATAGGAGGATAGATTGTTTGAATTAGAGTTATAACATCACAAAATCTTGTTCTAAATCTTCAGTTTTTTGTGCCATGGAAAAGACCAGTACTTCAGTGACAATGCAAACCCAATACTCCCGGGGTCCTACAATATTCCATGGATGGCAGGCATCGAGGATTTCCACACCCTCTCTCTTGTTACCATCCCTGGTACTCATGCCAGCATGGCCCTGCATGGAGGTCCAGAGGCTGAACACCAGGCCATGTCCCTGAAAAATCAGCTCAGGGCCGGCATTCGTTTCCTGGATATCAAAGTGTTCGGACTGGGTGACACCCTCTATATCATGGATGGGGTAGCATACCAGCACAGCACTCTGAAAGACGTCCTAGACACTGTCAGAGCCTTCCTGTCAGAGTTCAAGACTGAGGCTGTGCTCATAAGAGTGGAACCAGAGTCTTTTGAGAAGAAAACTGTCAATGAAATGGTGCAGAGTCTGATTGGCAATGACCAAAATGTCTGGGTGCAATCTGGAATGCCAACTATGGGTCAGGTCAGGGGGAAAATTGTGTTTTTGCAGAGGAGCACCTTCACACTTGGAATCCCCCTCATAGAAACAGATGGGAAAGGCTCCTCCAAGGTTAGCAACGTTAAAGATAAAGACAACAAAATAATGCATCAGCTGAACCAAGCCATTGTAGCTTATGGAGGGGACAATGCTGTTTTGACCTACACTAGCGGCACTGGCCTTGGTACTTTCTGGGGAATGTTACTGACTCCAAAAAGAGTAGCTGAAAAGGTAAACCCATGGGTCAATCAATACCTGAGACAGTTCTACCCTAATCAGCCCAGACCATGCTTTGGTATCATTGCCATGGACTTTCCTGGCATTGATCTCATTCAAACTATCATCAATTTAAACTGGTGGTAAAGGTATGGCAAGGAGAACCACCATGTGCTGGAGAGGTTTGAATCTAATGTAGTGTATAGACTGTGGTGTCTGGAAATCAAAAATTTAATCTGAAAACTGATCTCTGATATCTGATACTCTTGTTGTCTTTGTGAGTCCTTTCCTGAACTGTGTCATTCAGGAACAATGACAGTAACATGTTGTGACCATAATTATGAAAAAATAAATTTCATATCATTTCATCGCCTCCTCATTGATCTAAAGCTTGTGTTGCTTAATGAGCTTAATCTCTTTGTCTCTGATCTCAGTGACTTTGTATGAAGTTTATATGGAGTTTAATGCTGCATTAAAGTGCTCCTTGGAGTGCTGAGATAAGTACTCAGATCGTTTATCTTAGATAGAAGTAGCAATATATCAATATATATATTTGTCTTCACTCTCGCTCTGGGGGAGACTTTGGAGTATACATGTGTACATTTTGCGAAGAAAAAGAGAATTACAAATACAAATACAACAGCTTACTTACCAGTGCTCCTGACCAAAAAGGAAATCCGATAATATACATCCAGCAAGGGTTACCATCACCACTACAGACAATTACTCCGAGGCCAATGTTGAGCAACCCAGCCATAATATGCAGAGCCTGTGGAGGAGGACACACAGTATAAACAACAGAACACCTGCACAGTATAAATACACTTACCAGGTGACACTTAAAGTTAATTGGAGAGCTGCCCTGTGCTACAGAACATGCTGTTATAGTTTCATTGTTTCCTGTCAATCTAGTGAACAGATCAAGAATTAGTTCTTAGTATTTCATAGTTTTTCACTACTTACTCAAAGTTGACAGAGCAACTTCAAGCATACAAGGTTGTAACTCACCCCGAGTACAGACTGAGAACTTTTCTGGACTCTTACAATTATTCACATTACAGTTTTTACTACATGTTTTACAACAGCAAAAAGTCACAGCTGATTGTTTCATTGGTATAAGTTGGTGTATTTTTGGTTTTCAGCACACCTGACACACTTTCTCTCCTGTAAAGTTCACCTACTTTCCAGTGAGCTTGAACCTGAAATATTTACTTGTAAACAAACTTTATGGGCACTGAAAACAGATGCATTCACTTACTGTAGATAACAGCGGTGGACTTTTTACATGACAATGACTAATTGTAATTAGGCTTCAATCTGCTGCTTTAAAAGTGTTCCATGAATCATACATAGAATATAAACTTACCTGTTGGAGAAAGAAGCAACATTAATGTACCGCACTCAACAAAATGTTTTGTATGAGAAAGAAGGAGGGAGAGAATTCGTGTCAACCTGTTCCCAGAAGTACCTCCCACCCATCATGGCGTTATAGAGAAACTTAATCCAGTGGTGACTATTCAGTTAATTATTAAAGATTTGTGAATACTCTGCTTTAATTTGTGTTCCTGTGCGATTTTTATATCTAAAACAAACGAAAGATGCCAGTGACAAGCAGGGCTGTAGCCAAAAGACATGACACGAAATTGCATGAAATGTTTTAAGTGATATGATGGATTCAATTAGTTTAATGTAAGTTATAAACACAGGATGAAATAAAACATTTGGAGCCTAATCCATACAGACTTTTTACAACTAGATGTTGAACAGATAACAGAAATACAAACAACAATGAAATATTTCATAGCAAATCAATTTGATGCCTGTATTTTTTTTTTCAAAGTTTTAATATTGTACAAAAGAATACAATAAAAAAATTTTTTCAAAGTTTTAATATTGTACAAAAGAATACAATAAAAAAAATTTTTTTTAAATCCACAAGTGCCACAAACACATGTATAAACCTCCCTTTTACCCACATGTAACAACACACTGACTGTAAAGGCACATTACTTGACAGAAAGGTACAATAAACTGAATATATTAACACAAATAAACACCAACAGAATGAAGAAGAATGAAATTGGCAGCAGCATACAGTTTAGTGCAGATCATTACCGAAAATACAATATAAAATATAAGTGAAAATCTTTTAAAGCAACCCCCTTGCAGGGATAAGAACCAGATGTTTTGTACCGGATACTTTGTGAAAATCATGGACTGTACAGAACACACAGTAACTGGTGTAAATGCACAGGATTATAGTAACAGATGATAATAAAGCAGAGATTGTCATTTAGACTGTCACTGTAAGGTTATCCAGGACTTTCTCCAGCAGTGGTTTGCACTTCCTCCATGCTGGTTTGTAAATGCATAGGATTATAGTAACAGATAGCATGAAGCAGAGGTTTTCTTTCAGGCTGTAGGGTTGGTGGTGACGTCCTCCAGCAGTGGTTTGCAGTGTTCTGGGTCATCATTGCTCTAAAAGAGAAAAATAATATCAGAAAAGAACGTAAAAAGATGCACACCTACTCAAACCTTTAATATTAAAACATTCACATATTGCATACAATCATAGAGAATCTAAGCACATCCTAAATTTCACAATATTAAAAAGGAGAAAATAGAAAATATACATAAATCCCAAAATTAGAGTTAAATATGAAGATCAATTATAATAATAATTACTGGATATTGAATCTGCAGCTACTGTCCAACTCCTCCTTTAATTCATATGCACTGTAAATGGCAGAAATAAGCCAAGATGAAAATAAAGCACTGGCTTCCTGTGCGTCAGTTATCCTACAAAAAGCAATTAAAAATCAAAAAAGAAAGTAGAGTTTTTTGTTGAATCTTTCCTGGGTTAACAACAGGTTCGACAGTAAGATGTGATTTTGAGTACTCTACCTTGTTTTCTTTCTTCTCACTGCTCCTCAGAGCCTTGATCCCCAAGACGGCAGAGCTGATGCTGACACAGAGCTCCAGGACCGACAGGACAATCAGCACAGCATTGATGCCTCTAAAAAGCATCTGGAAGGACACATAAACAATTTTTATTTTTGTTTTATTTAGCTTGAATAAAATTAGACGTTGTTCTTGATCCGGCCCACATCACCACAGTCTAAATACAAAACCTCTGTTCAAATGCAGCGCCTGATTCGGTCTGAATCTGGTCTTATTTGGTGTCAATTCACATCAAATCAGGCGATATTTTCCAATTCATGTCAATGGTGGTTGTCAGTTTAGCCTCTATTTTTTCTCAGTTATGCAAAATTTTCCACACTTACCAGAATTAGTGCTTTGCCCTCCAAGCATTTCTCGGTCGCGATGTCCTCATGAGGAGATGGAGTATGGTGTCTTGAATAGTAATAATCATCAGATCCACACATCCACCAAAGCCCTATTTCTGCTATATTTAAGCTGTAGAGTATGATGGCTGCAATGGCAAAAGCAACTCCTGCTAGATTGAGAATCACACTGAGGATGACCTAAAATACAAGAAAACACCACACCAGGTGATAAACAGCATGCAGTACACTTCTTTTTACAGCAATTAAAGACAACATGAGGATGTTATAAAGCTGAACTACTCACCAGACATGGACTTGGGCGCTTCTCGGACAAAATGCTCATGGCACCGAATAAGATAAACTAGAGAAAAGACAAAAAAACTAAATCTGTGAACTTCCATTCTTCCATGCAAACGGCGTATTAATATAAACTCTATTTGAAAAAAGTTGGGACGGTTTGTAAAAAGTTATTTTAGCCCAGATGACATGATTTTGAAATGTAGACTCATCGGACCACGTGACACTTTCCGTACATTTCCGGATGTTGTTGATATCTGGATTTCTCTTTGCATGGAGTCTAAACTTGCATATGTAGATGCAGTGACAAAATGTGTTTACCAGCAACAGATTTCTGGAGCTTTCCTGAGCCTTGATACAATCATCAGTCTTTTTTTTTTTTTTTTGTGCACATTAAGATCTAGAATTTCTATAAGCAAACATAACATAAACATTATGAGTAGCAGTATTTCTTGTAATACAGCCATATTATGATTATCAAACTGCTGATTTAAAGGGATTTTCAAATCATTTACATGGAAGGCTACCAACTAAAGACACTTCCTTTAAGTAGCAACCATGGCAAAGAATGGGGGTACACAGATGTATGTTGTGTATTAAGAATACAAATAAAGCATTAGCTTGCTTACCAGTGCTCCAAGCCAAAAAGGATATAGGGTACTCTCCATTTCCCACGAAGAGCCACTACCCCAGTTACAGAGGATCGCACCAAGGCCAATGTTGAGCAATCCAACCATAATATGCAGAGCCTGTGAAAGGAGGACGGACAGTATAACCAACACGCACCTGCACGGTATACCTGCAGTCACAAGGTGACAAATTTAACTGGAGAGCAATCCTTGGAGAGACATAGACACAAGTTTACAAAGATAAGGGTTGGAACTCACCCCGAGTACAGACTGAGAACTTTTCTGGACCCTCCTCAAGTGCTGAGACACAGAGCAGCACACGGGGCTGTAGCAAAGGCCCTTCAGGATTTGGCACAGTGGAGGACAAGAACTTTGGGGATCAGAGGTCAAAGTTAACACAGTGACCCCATCGGCCTTGGCTATGGTCACAGACATCCTGCCTGTTCCTGCAAACTGTAAGAGACGAGAAAAACTATGATATGTGATACGTCCTCCTGTCAATTTTTCAAAAACGAGAAGCCAACATGTCATAATACGTGGCTTTTGTTGTGTGAAGAAGAAGAAGTTTAGTCTGCAGGAGAAATGCTACATTCATTGTAAACACGATGCTCAAATGTCCCTGATATTGACCAGGCAGAAAGGATCCAATTAAATATGCTATTAAGCTGCATCATACTGTATGAAACTGCATGATGAAGCATTTATAGAGCTCGGCCCAGAGCCTCAGCCTAGAGCTTGTTGTATTATGCTGCATTAGTTTCAGCTGGGTATGTATAGTGGTTTGTGTTTATTTGCAACTTAAATATGAACTGATTTCAGCCCTGGTGTTTGGGTTTAACGAGTGACCGTGTTATTTGGTGACCTTTAGTCTGTGGCTGTCGTAGTTACGACTAGGTGTTGAAACAGATCATTGACGTTATAAAACAAACATACCTGACTCGTCTTTGGTGGTTTAATTTAACAGCTACAGCTGTCGGGACTACGACAACCACAGACCTATTCGGGTAACGGTCACCAGTTAACACGGTCACTCGTTAAACCGAAACACCAGGGCTAAAATAAGCTGACCACTTAAAAAAAAAAGAGCATAACATTACATAACAATGACTCTTCTCCTCGTCGTATTAACTTGACTTGGATCAGATACAGATATTTATACGGAGGAGAGTTTAGTGACATTATTCTCTGACACCTACCAGGAGGAGAAAACAGTCAGTGGTGAAGAAGCAGCGATTTATACCGACAGTCTGTGGTGGGCTGTTTGAAAAACAAAGGCGACCAGTCACAGCACAAACTACTGCCACTGCTGGTCAGAAGCTACACTGCATTAGATTAACCTATAACACAGTATCCATATGTTAAAATTAACTTAGATAAATCTAAATTTCAATATGCACAGAGGAATTAAACATTTGCAGAGAAATTAAAAAATTTGCAGGGAAATTAAACATTTGCATAGGATTTAAATATGTACAGAGGAATTAAAATGTGCAGAGGAGTTAAACTCTGAAAGTTAAAAAATTATATTTGCATATAAAAATAAATATATAACTGTGTTAAGAAGTTAACCCGTGCTAAACATCGATACAAAGACTATATAAAAAAAAATAGAAAGCGACTGTATAAATAAAAATGTTTTATACAAATGTGAGAAAGAAGAACACACTCCTCTGCCTGATGAAGTAGCTGAGCTGAGTGTTAAAGTTCTTTCTTGACCTTAAAATAATTGTTCGGCAGAAAGAAAAAATAAAGAAAAAAATTTAATGCAATAGATAGTTTAATACGACTCTACATTAAGTATTATGGTAGTATAGCTTCCAGCCACTAGTGGCAGCACTGCTTCTAATCAGCCCTGCAGGCACAAGGCGAGCAGGAAGCATGGGTTGTATTGACTTTAACACAAACCATCTGCTTTTAGAGTTTTTTATTTGGTTTCAAACTCACCTGACAAACACACTTTCTCTCATGAGACATTGTTCAGAAGTTAGTTCATAAGCACTGAATAGCAGCAGTACCATACACATAAGGATTAAACTGGTTATAATGTCATTAGGTGACTTCTTAGGACTTACCTTTTGTCTTTTCGAGTAGAAGGAAATCCTAAATGTGGGTACTCCAATACACGCGCTCTTTCTAGGGATTGTTTGTAGCGCAGTTATTGTTGTGAAGAGGAGAACAGGAGTTTTGCCAACTTGTTCCCATAAGTACCACCCCCTGACTTGGAGCTGTGAGGCAACTTAACTCTTTGCTGATCATCCAGCTCAACACAACTGTGAATATTCTGCTTTGAATTTCATATTACAAATATTTGTGAAGGCAGCATTATCAGGGTGACACCTAACATATGAATTGAAGAAACCTTTTTTTTTCATATTTTGTTTGTTAGACAAAGGACTTTTGTCTTTGCCGGACACTTTAAGCTTCAAGACAGCTGTTCAGAAAACCCATAGGTGACGTCATAGATTACAACATCCATTCTTTACTGTGGGTAGCTCTGGCTGCTGCCATCTTGGGATTCCTGCATCCAGTGGCTCTCGCCTAATCTAAGTCACAGTTTAGTGCTATACGTTTTATTACTGGTGATCCTTTTAGAACTCATCACTGTAAACTATATGAGAGTGGAGGATGGGCCTCTCTCCATGAGAGGAGGGAAAGACATTGCCTCCTTTTTATTTACAAAGCACCACAAGGCAAATTACAATCATACCTAACTTCTCTTTTAAATTTTAGACACCTCACATATAGCACAAGGTCACATGGTTTTATAACACTGGTGTCATGAGAATTTTTTAAGAAGAACCTTTGAATAAGGAGGACTGGATTCAAAGTATCAAAGTTTAAGTTGAATTTAATATTCTTGTACAAGAAGAAGTGTTTAACAGTGCAACACACAAGAGGGTTACAGAGAAAAAGGCTCCCTGTGGAGCTCTGTCAGGTAGTTTTTATACAATTCATTCAAAATGGGCTGTCTCGAACATCTTCCCACTAACGATTTCCTTTTTTGGTTTTCCCCTTTGTAATGAACATTATGTTTCTTGTCCAAAATGACACTTCCTTTAGTCTGTTTCTCATGTCCTTGAACATTTTTAAAATTTCCTTTCCCAGGCAGCTTCAACAAACACATGCTAGATAGGGGGAGTACACAAGATATGTAAAAAGACAAAACACACATACACTCCCTCTAAGAGTTAAAACATCTGCAGCCCAGTACAATCCTAATTTTTATAACAACTGGAAACACCCCAAATAAGATCAGAGGCTGGCAAATTAGCTTTTAAGTTTAATGCACCCACTAAATGGAAGAGACACTGAAATTAGACCAACTTGTGTCTGTAAACCGTTTTAAAGTTTTAATACATGATTTGTGAAATATACAGTGTTCTTGCTTTAACTGATTTAGTTTAACTGACCTTGCTTTAAAATGTGTTTTAACTTGATCTTGTTTTAACTGTTAATCGTTTTACTATGCTTGGGCTATTTATTGTATATTGTTTATGTTTGTTGTGATCAGGGCATTGCTGTAAAAGAAGCTATTTGCTCAGTCAAAGGTTTCCCTGAATAAAAAACGGAAATAAAAAAAATAATAAAAAAAGATGTGGAGGGTGGGTGGACATGAGTAAAGCCTGATAGCTCAAACAAGCCATTTATAATACCACCAACTGTCAATCAAATCAGCCATACTCTTAATTATGCATGACTTTAAGGCTTAATATAATTTGTATGGGTGAGTTATATATATTTAAGAAAATCCTTAAAAACCAGAAGATGCTGTTTTCTAGGAGCAATAAGAACTCAACATTGAATTCTTTGATAATTCAGTGAAAAGAGCAGTGCAGTAATCTAATCAAGTAATCATCGGCGTTTTTGAACGTATTTGAATCATTTATATTTGAACTTGAATTGCTTAACTGGAATAATTGAAACTAAAAACTGAATTCAAATCACATAATTTGTATTGTTCAATTTGAATTGGCAACTGCCGCTGTTATGGGCATTTGTTTTTATTTTTTGTTGTATTAGACTCGCTGGCATTTCCATTACGTGATTTCTGCATTATTTTGCGATGTTTTCTTAATTAAACACTCAACCGCTGCCGCTGTGTGGCGCAGCTGCCACTGACCTGCCGTGACAACTACTGCTGCTTCGATCATCTGTTTTGAATCCATTTTTGAATACTAATATTATACCTATACTTATACTGTGTGTCCTCCTCCACAGGCTCTGCATATTATGGTTGTGTTGCTCAACCGCTATACATTAGCCGTTTGGTGGCAAATGTATAGCGACTTTCCTTTTTGGTTAGGAGCCAGACTAGCTGTTTCCAAATGTTTCAAGGCTGAGCTTATCACCTGTTGGCTGTAGCTTCAGATTTAGTTTGACAGTGGAATTGATCTTCTCATCGAACTCTTTGTTACAAAGTCATTTTCCAAACAAAACTATAGCCTATCTTATGAAGATGCATTAGAAAAATGTTATGTCTATATCTATCTTTTTACAAATATTTGATGATTAGCTGAATAGTCAGCACAGGGTTAAGTTTCTCTATAACTTCCTTATTGGAGGGAGGTACTTCTGGGAACAGGTGAAAACTAAGTCTCGTCCTCTTTCATTCTAAACAACTGCCCAACACCTACAAAGCGCCAATGTTTCTGTTGACTGGAGTACATTCATTTTGCTTCTTCTCCAACAAACACAAACAAGGTAAGTTTATATTCTATGTATGATTCATGGAACACTTTTAAAGCAGCAGATTGAAGCAGAATTACAGTTAATCTAGTCATTATCATGTATAAAGTCCACCGCTTATAAAGTTTGTGTACAGGTGAATATTTCAGGTTCAAGCTCACTGGGAAGTAGGTGAACTTTACAGGAGAGAAAGTGTGTCAGGTGTGCTGAAAACCAAAAATACACCAACTTATACCAATGAAACAATCAGCTGTGACTTTTTGCTGTTGTAAAACACGTAGTAAAAACTGTGTTGTGAATAATTGTAACAGTCCTTTGCACTCAGGGGTTTGGAAATAATGTGAGCTTGTCAGAAAATAACTCCCAGATTCACTTCTTGAGCAGTCATTTCATAAAGTGATATTTCATTGTCTAGGTGAAACTGTAACACGGGCAAATAGAAAACAAACCAGTGTTGTAAAACTGGTTTGTCAGTTTGAATAAAGACTGGTAAGTGAGTTTAAATTTAAAGGAACAGCAGCCATAACCTGATTTAGCAGATTTATAGTTGATCTATACTTGTGTCTTTTTCAGTCTACAGAAGCAGGCAGGATGTCTGTGACCATGGCCAAGGCTGATGGGGTCACTGTGTTCACTTTGACCTCTGATCCACAAAGTTCTTGTCCTCCACTGTGCCAAATCCTGAAGGGCCTTTGTTACAGTCCTGTGTGCTGCTCTGTGTCTCAGCACTTGAAGAGAGTCCAGAAAAGTTCTCAGTCTGTACTCGGGGTGAGTTACAACCTTGTATGCTTGAAGTTGCTCTGTGAGTATGTAGGTGTTCTGTTGTTTATACTGTGTGTCCTCCTCCACAGGCTCTGCATATTATGGTTGGGTTGCTCAACATTGGCCTCGGAGCAATTCTCTTTGGTGGTGGTGGTATCTCTCGGTGGATGTATATTATCGGATTTCCTTTTTGGTTAGGAGCACTGGTAAGTAAGCTAATGTTGTATTTGTATTTGTAATTCTCTTTTTCTTCGCAAAATGTACACATGTATACTCCAAAGTCTCCCCCAGAGCGAGAGTGAAGACAAATATAACTTTATTGGACCTGATCACTGGACAGTCTGGATACACACTCTGTATGGATCTGTATCAGGTCCAATCAAAGCTAATTTGATTGGCAAAATAACGGTGAGAATAATAGTGTTTGTGTTGAAGAATGGAAGTTCACAGATTTTGTTTTTTTGTCTTGTCTGTAGTTTATGTTATTCGGTGCCATGAACATTTTGTCCGAGAAGTGCCCAAGTCCATGTCTGGTGAGTAGTTCAGCTTTATAACATCCTCATGTTGTCTTTCATTGCTTTAAAAAGAAGTGTACTGCATGCTGTTTATCACCTGGTGTGGTGTTTTCTTGTATTTTAGGTCATCCTCAGTGTGATTCTCAATCTAGCAGGAGTTGCTTTTGCCATTGCAGCCATCGTACTCTACAGCATACAAATAACCTCAATTAGTTTTTGGCGACTGTGTCGATCTTATGATTACTTCGATTACTATTCACGATACAGTACTCCATCTCGTCATGAGGACATCATGACAGAGAAATGCTTGGAGGCCAAAGCACTGATTCTGGTAAGTGTGGCACATGTTGTATAACTGATGAGTGTAAAATAGAGGCACAGCCTAAACTGACTACCACCATTGAAATGAATGGGTAAATATCGCCTGATTTGGTGTGAATCACCCTTTGACAGTATTTAATAGCAGAGTGCTCCACAACCACATCCCCATCAAACAAGACTTAGACCAGATTCAGACCAAATCAGGTGCTGCATTTGAACAGAGGTTTTGTATTTAGACTGTGGTGATGTGGGCCGGATCAAGAACAAAGTCTAAGGTTATTCAAGGTAAATAAAAAAAGTTAAATTGCGTTTGTGCGCCTCCAGATGATTCGTAGAGGCATCATTGCTGTGCTGATTGTCCTGTCGGTCCTGGAGATCTGTGTCAGCATCAGCTCTGCCGTCTTGGGGATCAAGGCTCTGAGGAGCAGAGAGAAGAAAGAAAACAAGGTAGAGTACTCAAAATCACATCTTACTGTTGAACCTGTTGTTAACCCAGGAAAGATTCAACACGAAACCTTTGGGACGAGCCAGACTAGCTGTTTCCAAATGTTTCAAGGCTGAGCTTATCACCTGTTGGCTGTAGCTTCAGAGTTAGTTTGACAGTGGAATTGATCTTCTCATCTCTTTGTTAGAAAGTCATTTTCCAAACAAAACTATATCTTTAAAAATGCATTAGAAAAATGTTATGTTCTTTTCTGATCTTATTTTTCTCTTTCAGAGCACTGATGACCCAGAACCCTGCAAACCTCTGTTGGAGGACGTCACCAATAACAATATGGTGACAGTCTAAATGAAAATGATGCTTTATTATCATCTGTTACTATAATCCTGTGAATGTACACCATTGACTTTTTGTTCTGTAAAGTCCATGATTTACATAAAGTATCTGGTCCAATCCAAACTTTTGGTCTTTTTCTACGTGGGTTGCTTAAAAAGAGTTGTGCTTTCCATTTTATTCTCTGTTGATGTTTATTTGTTTTAATATATTCGGTTTATTGTACCTTTCTATTGAGTAATGTGCCTTTACAGTCAGTGTGTTGTTACATTTGGGTAAAATGGAGGTTCATACACGTGTTTGTGGCACTAATGGATTGTATTTTTACTTTCATACACGTGTTTGTGGCACTAATGGATTGTATTTTTACTTGCGATGGTGCAATATTAAAGCAATAAAAGCATCACAATGATTTGCTATGAAACATTTCATTGTTTGTATTTCTGCTATCTATCTACAAATATTTGATGATTAGCTGAATAGTCAGCACAGGGTTAAGTTTCTCTATATCTTCCTTATCGGAGGGAGGTACTTCTGGGAACAGGTGAAAACTAATTCTCGTCCTCCTCCTTTTCCAAACAACTGCCCAACACCTACAAAACGCCAACGTTTCTGTTGACTGGAGTACATTCATTTTGCTTCTTCTCCAACAAACACAAACAAGGTAAGTTTATATTCTATGTATAATTCATGGAACACTTTTAAAGCAGCAGATTGAAGCCTAATTACAATTAGTCATTATCATGTATAAAGTCCACCGCTGTTATTTACAGTAAGTGAACACATCCGTTTTCAGTGCTCATAAAGTTTGTTTACAAGTGAATATTTCAGGTTCAAGCTGACTGGAAAGTAGGTGAACTTTACAGGAGAGAAAGTGTGTCAGGTGTGCTGAAAACCAAAAATACGCCAACTTAGAACACACCAAATTATAACAGGTATATCAATTGGACGACAGGAACACCGCCTGGCTCTATTTGCAGATGACGTAATCATATTCCATAAGAAGTTGGAAAAATCCATTCCTGAATTATTAGAACTCCTTAATATATTTGGGGAAGACCTCAGGATATAAATTAAACAAATCAAAATCATCAATAATCCTTTTAAATCAGTTAGAAAGTAAAAACCCTCCTAAAACAGCCACTCAATTTAAAATTGTGGACTGTATCACATATCTAGGTATTCAAATAGTCCCACAACTTAGACATATTGTAGCCAGTAATTATGATCCACTACTACAAGAAATCTCAAAATTATTTGAAAGGTGGACACCCATACCTATGTCACTAATAGGAAAAATAAACGTCCTTAAAACAAATATAATGCCCAAATTGTTGTATTTGTTTCAAAACCTTCCACTTCCTCCTCCAAGCAACCTGTTCACTCGGCCTAAAGGACTGTTTGTTAGATTCTTGTGGAATAATAGACGTCCCCGGACACGACTATCACTACTGTATTTACCTTATGACAGAGGAGGACTCAAGTGTCCCTGCCCTCTCTGGTACTATTGGGCAGCTCAATTAAGAATAATCTTGTTTTATTTTGCAGAAATAGATGTTCCTCTCTGGAAAGGAATGGAAGAACTACACCTAGATCTGCCCCTCCCAGTATACCTGTACTCAACAAACATTAAAATCCTAAAAAAAAACCTATTGTGAAAAATATGATTGTAGTGTGGTATCAAGTTAAAAAATATCTGAAAGAAACACCCACCCTCTTTATTTTCAGCCCTATATGGGGTAATTACTCCTTTCCTCCAGGTAAAACAGATGGGGGGTTTAAATCTTGGGCTAATAAAGAACTGGCAAAAATAGGAGACCTTTACAACTCACAAAAAGTGCTGATGTCATTTGGAGAAATAGCTGATAAATTTAATCTACCCCGTAACCATTTTTTAAAATACCTACAGTTGAGAAATTTCATTATAACACACCAAAACCAAACATTATGCAGCCCTGAAAAGTCCACGGTAGAAGAATTAATGAATATGGATTGTCTAGGGAGGGGTCTAATATCCAAAATGTATAAATGCCTAGTAGATGGAAGTACAGAAACATCAGCAGGGAGGCTGGGGGCATGGAGGGAAGATCTACAGGAGGACATCTTAGTAGAAAAGTGGGGCGAGGCATGCGCTCGAGCACAATCAAGAACTACTAACACACGCCTGAAAATACTACAGAACAACTGGTTGATGCGAACGTATATTACCCCAGAAAAACTTCACAAATATAACAGTGCTAAACCTGATATTTGTATTAAATGTGAGAAGGAAAAGGGTACATTTTTCCACTGTATCTGTCAATGTACAAAAATACAAAAATTCTGGCAAGAAATAAAACAATGTATTCAAAATATTTTACACATTCAAATACCCCTAGTTCCACATTTGTTTATATTTGGTCTGTATCCAGATAATTTGAAGTTTAAAAAGCATCAACGAATATTTGTAGATTTAAGTGCGCTAATGGCAAAGAGAGTAATAGCCCTCTCTTGGAAAAACATCAGTAGCCCAAGTGTGAAGAGGTGGTTGTCTGAACTGTCTTCAACTCTCCCTTTAGAGAAAATTACATATACAATAAGACACCAACAACATAATTTCCACCAGATCTGGGACCCCTTTATTAGCTATGTATCAAGGACTGATTTGTCTCATGTAATGGAAGAGTCTGGGGACATGTAAACAGTAGTGCTTTGCAGTACTTAATATCACAGAACTATGTTTGTTTTAATATTATTTAATTTTTTTTTACTATATGTTTTATATAAGGAACTCGCTAACCTGATACACAACCAAGAATCTGAAAACTTGTAAAGACCGGGGATGGGAAGTTGACATGTTTGTTCGAGGCATGTAATTGTATTTATTTGTATTTCTTTGTTATACTGTGAAAACAATAAAAAGAATGTTGGTGAAAAAAAAAAAAAAAAGCCTTGTCAGAGATAATCGATTCCCCCGATTCACTTCTTGAGGGCGGCATTCCACACAGCGAAAAGTTTCATTAGCTAGGTGAACTGTAGCACGGCAAATAGAAAACAACCAGTGTTGTAAACTGTTTGTCAGTTTGAATAAAGATGGTCAGATGAGTTTAAGGATTAAAGGAACAGCAGCCATACCTGATTTTAGCAAGTATATAGTTGATCTATACTTGTGTCTTTTCGTCTTACAAGAAGGCATGGCAGGATTCTTGTGACCATAGCCAAGGCTGATGGGGTCACTGTGTTCACTTTGACCCTGATCCCCAAGTTCTTGTCCTCCACTGTGCCAATCCTGAGGGCCTTTGTTACGATCCTGTGTGCTTCCTGTGTCTCGCAACTTGTGAAGAGGTCCAGAAAGTTTCTCAGATTCTGTACTCGGTTTGGTACAACAACCTGGTATGATGAAGTTGCTCTGTCACTTTGAGTAGTAGTGAAAAACTAGAAATACTAGAATTAATTCTTGATCTGTGGTGACTATAATTAGACCAGACAATGAAACATAACATTATGTTCTGTATCAAGGGCAGCTCTCCCAATTAACTTGTAAGTGTCACCTGGTAAGTGCATTTATACGGCAGGTGTTCTGTTGTTTAGACTTGATGTGTCTCCTCCAGCGGTCTCTGCATATGGTGGGGTGCTCAACTTGCCTCGAGGAATTCTCTTTAGT
Source organism: Larimichthys crocea (assembly GCF_000972845.2). Classification (NCBI taxonomy): domain Eukaryota; kingdom Metazoa; phylum Chordata; class Actinopteri; family Sciaenidae; genus Larimichthys; species Larimichthys crocea. Next base: position 33,222,973 of record NC_040023.1, read on the forward strand.
GGTGATGGTATATATTGGTGGATAGAGGAATATCGATTACCTTTTTGGTCAGGAGCTACTGGTAACTCAGTAAGTGAAGTGAAGACAAATATAACTTTTATTGAGCTGACACGGGACAGTGGACCGGATACACACTCTGTAATGGATCTGTACAGGCAAATCGAGCAAGTTTGATTGGCAAAATGAACGGTGAGAATAACAGTGTTTGTTTGAAAATGGAGTTCACAGATTTGTTTTTTTTGTCTTGTTCTCTTATGTATGTTAGTTCGGGGCCATGAGAATTTTGTCCGAGAAGCGCCCAGTCCCATGTCTGGTGAGTAGTTCAGCTTTATAACACCCTCCTGTTGTCTTTCATTGCTGTAAAAAGAAGTGTACTGCATGCTGTTATCACCTGGTGGTGGTGTTTTCTTGTATTTTAGGTCATCCTCCGTAGTGTGGTTCTCAATCTAGCAGAGTTGCCTTTGCCATTAACAGCCATCGTACTCACCAATAGTATGGACATACACAGGGCTTGTGGGAATGTGTGATGATTATCGCTATTCGAAGTACAACGAGCTCTTCTCATCTTCCTCATCAGGACATCATGAAGAGAAATGCTGGAGGCCAAAGCACTGATTCGGGTAATGTGGCAAATTATAACTGATGAGTGTAAATGAGGCACAGCCTAAACTAGACTACCACCATTGAAATGATGGGTAAATCGCCTGATTGGTGGGAATCCCCTTGACAGTATAATAGTCAGAAGAGCTGCCCACCACTCACCATCAAACAAGACTTTAGACCGTTCAGCACCAAATCAGGCCTGCATTTGAACAGAGGTTTGTATTTACTTGGTGATGTGGGGCCGATCAAGAACAAAAGTCTAAGTGTATCAAGCTAATAAAAAATTAATATTTTGTATCTTCAGATGATTCAGAGGCATCATTGTCTGTGCTGATTGTCCTGTCTCCTGGACTCTGTGTCAGCATCACTCTGTCTGCGTCTTGGGGATCAAGGCTCTGAGGAGGCAGGAGAAGAAAGAAAACTAGGTAGAGTACTCAAATCACATCTTACTGTTGAACCTGTTTGTTAACCCAGGAAGATTCAACACAAACCTGGGGGGACGAGGCCAGACAGCTGTTTCCAAATGTTTCACAGGCTGAGCTATCACCTGTGGGCTGTAGCTCAGAGTCAGTTTGACAGTGGAATGTGATCTTCTCATCTCTTTGTTAGAAGTCATTTTCCAAACAAAACTATATCTTTAAAAAATGCATTAGAAAATGTTATGTCTCTTTTCTGATCTATTTTTCTCTTTCAGAGAACGGATGACCCGAATCCTCAAAACCGCTGTTGGAGGACGTCACCAATAACATTATGATGGGCAGTCTAAATGAAAATGATGCTTTATTATCATCTTTTACTATAATCCTGTGATGTACACCACTACTTTTTGTTCTGTAAGTCCATGAGTTACATAACATATCTGGTCTCAAACTTTTGGTCTTTTTCTACGTGGGTTGCTTAAAAAAGAGTTGTTCTTCCATTTTCTTTCTGTTCGAGTTATGTTTTATTTGTTTAATATATTCGGTTTTATTGTACCTTCTATTGAGTAATGTGCCTTTAACAGGCATTGTTTGTTATACATGTGGTAAAGGGAGGTTCATACACGTGTTGTGGCACTAATGGATGATTTTTTGCTTGCTATGGACAATATTAAAGCAATAAAGCATCTGATTTGCTAGAAACATTTTCATTGTTTTGTATGTCTTTTCATGCACTGGAACAAAATATAAATGCAACACTTTTGTTTTTGCTCCCAGTTTTTCATTAGCTGAAACTCAAAAGACTAAAAACATATTTCTCTATACCAAAAGATAACAATTCCTCAAATAATTGTTCCAAACAATCTGTGGAATCCTGTGTAGTGAGCACTTCTATCTTGGACAGAGATAATCCATCCCCCACACTCAACAGGTGTGGCATATCAGGATTCTGATTAGACGGCATGAATATTGCACAGGTGTGCCTTAGGCTGGCCACAATAAAAGGCCACTCTGAAATGTGCAGTTTTGTTTTATTGGTGGGGTCAGAAAACCAGTCAGTATCTGGTGTGACCACCATTTGCCTCACACAGTGCAACACATCTCCTTTGCATAGAGTTGTTAAGGTTGTTGATGTGGAATGTTGGTCCACTCCTCTTCAATGGCTGTGCGAAGTTGCTGGATATTGGCAGGAACTGGAACACGCTTTCGTATACGGCGATCCAGAGCATCCCAAACATGCTCAGTGGGTGGGCTGGCCAGGCAAGAACTGGGATGTTTTTCAGTTTCCAGGAACTGTGTACAGATCCTTGCAACATGGGGCCATGCATTATCATGCTACAACATGAGGTGATGGTCGTGGATGAATGGCACAACAATGGGCCTCAGGATCTCGTCACGGTATTTCTTTGCAATCGCAATGCCATCAATAAAATTCACCTGTGTTCGTCGTCCGTTAAATACGCCTGCCCATACCATAACCTCACCACCACCATGGGCCACTCAATCCACAACACTGACATCAAAAAACCACTCACCCACACACGCTGTCTGCCATCTACCCTGAACAGTGAAAACCGGGATTCATTCATGAAGAGAACACCTCTCCAACGTGCCAGGTTACGATGATGAACTGGAGTCAGTTTGAGACCCCGATGAGGACGACGAGCATGCAGAGGAGCTTCCCTGAGACGGTTTCTGACAGTTGTGCAGAAATTCTTTGGTTATGCAAACCGATTGTTGCAGCAGCTGTCCGAGTGGCTGGTCTCAGACGATCTTGGAGGTGAACATGCTGGATGTGGAGGTCCTGGGCTGGTGTGGTCACATGTGGTCTGCGGTTGTGAGGCCGGTTGGATGTACTGCCAAATTCTCTGAAACGCCTTATGGTAGAGAAATGAACATTCAATTCACAGGCAACAGCTCTGGTGGACAGTCCTGCTGTCAGCATGCCAACTTCACGGTCCCTCAAAACTTGCGACATCTGTGGCGTTGTGCTGTGTGAGAGCAAAATGAGAGCAAAAACAAAAGTCTTTCATTTATATTTTTGTTCAGATCTCTGAATAGTCAGCACAGGGTTAAGTTTCTCTATAACTTCCTTATTGGAGGGAGGTACGTCTGGGAACAGGTTAACACTAATTCTCTTCCTCTTTCATTCCAAACAACTGTCAAAGCACCTACAAAACACCAACGTTTCTGTTGACTGGAGTACATTCATTTCGCTTCTTCTCCAACAAACACAAACAAGGTAAGTTTATATTCTATGTATGATTCATGGAACCCTTTTAAAGCAGCAGATTGAAGCCTAATTACAATTAGTCATTATCATGTATGAAGTCCACCGCTGTTATCTACAGTAAGTGAACGCATCCGTTTTCAGTGCTCATAAAGTTTGTTTACAAGTGAATATTTCAGAGTCAAGCTGACTGGAAAGTAGGTGAACTTTACAGGAGAGAAAGTGTGTCAGGTGTGCTGAAAACCAAAAATACACCAACGAGGCGGAACCGGGGATGGGAAGTTGACATGTTTGTTCGAGGCATGTAATTGTATTTATTTGTATTTCTTTGTTATACTGTGAAAACAATAAAAAGAATGTTGGAAAAAAAAAAAAAAAAAAAAGTTTGTC
>NC_040023.1:33918990-33976772 GCF_000972845.2 Larimichthys crocea
GTAGGGAGCAGCTGCTTTGAAGCATGAGAGGATGTTTTGTCTGCCGGACCGATGAGTCATGTGGACAAAAATGGTTGTTTCTAAAACAAGTGAGAGTTCATCCTGGGTAGTTATTGAAAGAGCTGAACGTCACATTTTACTGTCTATCAGTTGGATAAAACATTTTCCTATAGTTATTTTTAGACACTCACATACAGTATGTATTTAATATTCACAACAATAAACACACAAACAGTAGTTACTAACGGGGAGGATGCAAACTAATAAACTTTTCCGATCAGTTCATGACCCATGATTTAATGTTGTTTGCAAATCATGATGAACATTGGCACTGAAACGATTAATTAATCGATTAGTCGATCAACTGGCAACAATTTGTCATCAGTTAATCATTAAAGTCATTTATCAGAAAAAAATGTCAGACGTTTTCTGGTTCTCACATCTCAGATGTAATTGGATTGTGATTTGATGCTGTATTATTTATATAGACTAATGAGCAATTTAAAGATTTGATTCGTAACATTGTATTAAGCATAATGTTTAATGTAAAAAAGATGAATCCACAATGAGTAGAGAAATATCCTGGTGGTCAAGTAGTAAGAATGCATATTATGTTATTGCATGTTCCTGGTTTAGTTGTAAATACTGTCATACTTTATGTGTCACACCCTGAAACAGCTCACTCTGGGCTGTGAAACAATAATCTCGAATCCCTGTCATGTTAATTTCCTCAAAAACCTCCAAAAATGTGAACATGCATGGGTTTGTATTTTGTGTTGCAGGACCTCCGGTGACTCGTAAATCAAAATAAGAAGAAAAGAACCTGCTGCAGTTTCTTAATCACCATATCAAAACTGTGCTTTTGGTTTTCCAGACCTCTCAAAAGAGATCAGGACATAGGAAGTGACACAGACTTCACCAGAGTTCAATGGAAGACATCAGTGCGAGATGCTCCAGGCCGACAAGAGGCGCCTCCATCTGTGACCACAGACCCAGGAGCAGAAACACTACCGGGGCGGACCATCACAGCCCCGCAGACCTATTCAACGTAAGTCACTCGTTCATTTATTCATAAATGTACAGGAGATAACTGAGGAGTTCATGGAGAGAAGCTATTCTCACACACTGTTCTTGTTCTCCTGCAGCTCCACCTAGGGTGGGGAGAGAAACGCCATGCCTCCTCCTCTGCTCAGTCCTCCTCAGCAGGTCCAGTTCACTCAATTCAGTTTTATTTTATCCCTGTTGTGAGGAGCCAGTGTTATCTGCGACTTGGATATTATTTAATATTTTGTTTGTTGTTTGTTTTGATTTAGATTATAACTATAGACCACCCTGTAAACATGTATCTATATGTGATGTCTGTCTTTATATTCATCATGGCTTGGTTGTGTGACGTCGGCCGAGTGGTGTGGCCCGGACGGGTCTGTTGTTCTGATCCGAGCGGTGCGAAGCGGACTGGACAGAGTGGTCTTGGAGCTGCTGCGAGCAGGAGTGCCCGGTCAACAACACTGACCATACTGGTAACCCCTAAACCTCAGTCCAATAGTATTTGCATCTAATTCTTGGTGTTTGTTTCATGAGGGAATTATATGCAAATGCCGTTCATTATGTCTGTGTTGAATAGCACTGAGGACAGAAGCAGCATTTAAAAATGGCGATTTTAACTGCTTTGTAACTCAGATGACAAACAAAAAAAAATATGTTTGGATTCCATAATCACTGTCGATCTTTCGACTCAGATTCACATATCATATGTCATATCTGTCAGAAGCAAAGCGACTCTGAAATAAACATCAGTATTCTTCCACCTTGTGACTTGGAAGCTGATGTTTACCTGTTGGACCATGTTCACCATCTAGTTTAGCACGCTCACATTGTGCAGCTGGGGCTGGTGGGAATGTGATTTGTTTTTCAGTTACTTGGTCACCAATCAAAATATTAAAGTTTATAACATCTGTACTAAATCATGGGATACAGCTTCGGAGACAAAGTTAGTAAGGTTCAACTTGTGTGATCATGAACTTTGAAAAAAAGTCTTTGCCATCTTTGGCTCCAGTTCATCTTACATAACATGTAGAGAGCCAGAGCAAGCATTATTTTCTGACACCTGTACACTGAGGGGCTGAGTAAACTGGTGTACTTACCCCGTCTCTCTCACGTCCTCCTTCTGTGTCCCCCCTCCTTACACTGTTCCTCATCCTCCATGGCTTCACCTCCTCCTCCTCCTTCAGATCCCCTGCTCCCTCTGACTCAGAACAAAGTTATGGCCCTAGTGCTCAAACTCGAGTGATGGACACATAACTTTTGTTCCTTGCTCTTGCCGTCTCTTTTTCTGCCTTTCTGTCTCGGCCATCTCTTCCTCACTTCGGCTGAAGCAATTCTCTCCGCTCCCCATCCCTCCATCATCCATCTCTTCACCATCTGGCTCGACTCTGTTGTGTATGGTTGTTCATTGGCTGACTTACTCCCTCCCTTCTTCCCTCACCTCCTCCCCCTCCACTCACACTGTCTCTCTCAGGGAGATCAGCCCTGCACTGGGCATGCTCAGTAAACCACCTCTCCCTAACAAGGACCCTCATTCGCTATGGGGCTGCTGTGGACCTGCAAGACAACAAAGTAAGTTCTGTCTCTGAGTTATTGTTCTTTTGGTTATAACTCATACATGGAAACACAAGAATAAACTATTTTATTTCTCTGGTAGGGCGAGACGCCGCTCTTCCTTGCCGCCCCCTCATGGGTCTATGATACGGCCAGGGCCTCCCTCCTCCATGGTGCCAACCTTGAGCTGCACGATCGAAGAGGACGCCGTCCATAGACGTGCCAGAGAGGCATACATCACCAGGTCCTGGAACTCCTCTTGGCTCACCAGATTCAGAGAGCCCGTTCCTGTCGACCCGAACAACGACATGCTGTGGGAGGAGCGCTCTCTGATGTACTCGCCATGGGTCGGATTCAACGGCATGCCAGGAAGAAGCGCCTCCTTCTCTGGGATCATAGCGCATAGAGAAATGACCCCGCCTCCACAAAAGTAAGGCTTCAGGAATATAATGCACACATAGAAACGATATTTGCCTCAACAGGCTCCATAATTCAAACTTCCTCCAGTTCCAGCTTGTCCATTGTGAGGATGTATTAGTTGCTTTCTTTCTTGTTTTTTTTTTGTTAAAAGAATAATATAATGATAATAAATTGAATATCTACGGGTGTCACAAGAAATCGCCATCTTCTGTTTTAGTAAGTAGTGAAGACATCTTTCAGTATTTTCTGACAGTTTATTGATCAACAGTTTCACAATTAACACACTGAGTGGAGTGGATCAAAAGATAGTGAGCCGATTGGCTAAAACATCGCCTAAGGGGTGACTGCTAGTGTGTGACTTACTGTTAACAGCATCATGGTGAACAATTCTTATCTATGCTTTCAGTAAAGCAGTATTCTCACAGTTAATAATTCATTGTGAAGTTTATATTTAGGGGAAAAAACACTACGTATACTGTGTTCAGTGCAAAACATCAACAAAAAAACACAAAATCCAGGGAGTGTAGACTTCAACCTTCAGGAACTTTAAATCTTTCGATGTGAAGCCCATCACAAAGCACAATTTAAGTGAAAGTATTTATGCTAAATCATAGGCTATAAAACATGGACATTGTATCCGTGATGTTTACCCATAGGTTCATAAATACTGCTGTGAAGCTCAAAGTGTGGTGTGGTGTCTCAACAAGCCTGTCAGTCAACAGCCACCTGATAACCCTGCATAACTTTAAGCCTTAATATAATGTGAACAGGTGGTTGTATAAATTCACCCTCATGTACAGTTGTCATGAACGGGGAATTCTACAGAGACCAAAACTGTTTTTTGTACCAGGCTGTAAACATGTTTATTTCTGCTGTGAGTTGGACATTTGAACATGGGGACTTATGGAGACTGACTCACTTCTGGAGCCCGCCTCAAATGGACGTTTGGAACTGCAGTTTTTGTTTTTTTCTGCATTGGCTTCAGTCCACAGTGATAGTTTGCCGCTTGGCGATGATGCAGTCACTGTCCTGAAAGCGCCTCTGAGGATTTAAGTGTTGGCTTTCCAAACATCAACCTCTAACCTCTATCACTTGACTTTCTTGTCTTGCCAGTGATTGGTCGATGAACAGACGTACCGAACCAGTACCCCTCCCCACAGAACTGGCGACCCACACTCAACCAATCAGCGACAGCGCTGGTCCCTCCAAGAATCATGGGCCGCTCGCGCTCGGCCATCAGCACCTTACAGGAGGTGACCTCAGAGGATGAGGATCGTGACAGGCACCAGGAAGCCCCCAGAGCTGCGACACCTCACTTCCTGTCACCACAGCCTGCGCCTAGGCAACGCTCCTTTTCCTGCACCCAGCATGCACTGCAGCGTCGCTCCAGTGGCCACCAGCCAGAGCCCAACTATGTTATCGTGACAGACAGAACAGCCAATGAGCCCATAGAAAGAGTTGTTGTTTCACCTCCCACGATGTTGTCGTCCAAATGACGCCAGCCAGTGGTAATCGGTGACAATCCCAGTAGAGCAGAAACACAAGTGATGAGTTCAACAAATCCAGAGCAGAAATCCAAAGGTGAGAGGTCGAACAACACGACTGCTGACTCCACACAACAGCCTTGTGAGAACAGAGAGCCTTTCAGTTCAGCCTATAAGAAGAGTCGCAATGAAGCTATACCGACAGAGAGGTGATGAATTAGTTAGTGGCATGAGGTTTGTTTTGTTTTTAAGCCCAAAACGGAGCAACCTTGATTTTCTGTCATTTTGGGACCTTAATTATAGGTCAAATATGCATCTGTTGGGTGTCTCCTGACAGATTTTTCTCTTATTTGTTACATTCCTGTCACATTAATACACAGCAGCACTCGGAGATGTTCCTTTCCAAATCAGCTCCCCAGTTTTCACTCAGCTTTGCCTAATTATTATTATTTATTATTTTACTAGGGAGCGGGATCCTTGTACATTTTCTGTTACAACACACACACGCAGTCAGATAGGTAATATACAACATGTCTGAGATGAATGCAAGTCACCCTGAAACTGCAACATCTGTGGATCCTGTTGTCAAAAACTGTAATAACAAACCAGGAGACAGATGTGCACGGTTGCACAAAGATGTCAGAGTCCTGTGATGCATGCAATAAAGTGACTTTTCATGCAATAATGTGCTTTTTTTATTATTTTAATAACAAAACAATGTCAGTTATTGAGCAAGGAAGGAGGAATTATTGAATATTTTCTAAATATAGTAAACACAGTAAATACTAGCAAAATACCTCAAAATTATGACAGATAAAGAAAATAAACAATAAAAACAGAATAAACATTAATTAACTCAGCATGAGTTCCATTTGTTTCTTTTTTCATGATTTCCAATGACCAAAAATCTTTGGTTTAAACTTTAAAATAATCACTTATTATTTATTATTATTAATATTTGATATGAATTATAGATATTTCCTACAAATTCAGTCTGACATATTTGGTATGTTTGGAACTTTGCAGATCTTTACTAGGATTTAAGTTAAAGATGTTTTCTGGTTAATATTTTAGTATACTGACTGACTGGTGTTATGTATGCAGAACTTTTGTGGATTTGAATTGTTCTGCTTGTGACAACCACAACTTCTAGCAACAACTCTTGGTTTGAAACAGAAAGTTATCCCATCACAGGACTGTCATCAGTCTCTCACTGTTTTACTGCAAAGCTGTCTGAAAGTTGGAGAAAGAATAATGATGATGGCACTCCTGTGATGACATTATTATCACTTTCGGGACAAGGCAAATGGCCACGTGTGCAAAATAATATAAATAAGTGGCCTTACGTCAGTTTTGTGTCTGACACATCCGCACGCAGACAAATGTTGAATGAGTGTGACAGTGGGAGAATGTCCTCCAGCTCTTTCTCATCATGGGAACGTGGAGCAGGAGGCTTCATCCTCACTTTATTACCTGTTAAAACCGATACTTCATTTATAACGTGTGCTTGGAGGAGGTGGGTCTCGGGTTCCCACACGCACACGTGGGCTCAAAATATCGTTACAGACTGCGACAAGAAAAAAATGTTTTATTGTTATGTTTCAGTACTATAAGTAAACAGAGTCATTGGAAAAGCCGCGCGTAAAAGGTAGACTTTACGCGTAAAGGTGTCCCTTGGGAACTCAGTGATTTGACAAAATCACCAGTAAGAGAGGAGTTTATGGTAGATGATCCGAGAACAATGACACAACGACTTGGGTTCAGATTTGTTTACCAGAGTATGAAACACTCTCCACGTCCAGTTTGGCAACGTTTCCATCTGGGAGTAGCTCCTTCAACTCTGTCTCATGGGAAAATTGCGCAGGGGCTCCGTTCACACTTTATTACCTGTTAGAATCGATACACTCATTAAAGAGTGTTTGGAGGAGAGTGGCTTTCAGGTTCCCACGCGTCGCTTCTTTCAGTGTCCTCATGAAATGTGCCGCCATTTGGTTTGAATCTCATTATTTCCCAGGTATTTGTGATTTTACGCGCGACACATAGTGCTGTTTCAGCAGACTGCAGATGTTTGTAGATGAAGACGAATATGAATAAAATAAAATGATTCAACTTGAACTGAGTTCTTGACTTCTTTTGTTTTACAAAACACTTTGCAGAGCTGTGCGTAAAGGAGTGGATTTTACGCACGCGTAACAGCTTCCCTTGTTGCCGATTCAGTCATCAGTGATGCTCTTTTAAGAAGTTTTCAGCGTCATCAGATCTTCTCGCTCCACGCTCCGTTTCTCCTGAGGACATGTCTCGTCTTACCGTCCATAATAATGTGTGAGTAAGTCACCCACAGTCATTTGTCTGAGCTTCACGCTGTTTCGGCGGATGTCTGTTGCTTTCCCTCACATATGTAAATGGCCACACGCTGTCCACACCTTTTACAGGCGCGTGCAGCTCACACCAGCTGGGCAGCTGCACGTGCCCGCAGATGAATGAAGGGTGTGTATGGCTGCGTTCATCTTGTTGTCAAGTGTGTCCACACAGATCAGTAAGAAAAGTATAAAATAAATCAAAGATCTGTTTTTTTCATTCTAACTTGATTTGAATGTTTGAACACATATTTTCACTGATGTGACTCTAAACTTTGAAACTGGAGGAAAAAGAGTCACAACACAAGTCTGCTTCACTTGTAACTGTGAATATTTTACAGACATTAACGACTTACATAACATGAGTTTAGTTTCACATGGAGTGAAGTCGCCGTCTGTGGGTGGTGGAGCCTAAAGTTACGCCCACCTCCGGCTTAAAGGCCCTCACTGAGGCTGAGAGGTCACATTCAGCTTCGACTGAAAGTCCGACAGAGCTGCAGTTACCGCCGGACTGTTGTTGGAATACAATCATGAAACTGATTCAGGATTGGGACGCAAAGGCCCAAGAAAGGTAAGAACACTTTACCATGTCTGCTTTCTGTGGAACATTACAGATGTTTTTGTAGCGCATCACTCCGGTGTCAAACATTTCATTCTTAATCTGATCTTCTTGTTCTGTCTCGCAGAGTCCAAACCTCAGGTGGAGAGACGTCGAAGAGAGAGAATGAACCCGCAGCTGGAGAGCCTGAAGACTCTTTTGCTACCGCAACAGTATAAGACCACATAGCTCAGGTGGTCCGTCCATCCTTCAGATTAAAGGCCTTTTAGAGGAGGCTGAGAAACTGTTTACTGACTCTTTGTTTGTGTCTTAGGAAGCGACTCAGCGCAGACTGGAAGAAGCTGAGATACTCGAGCACACAGTCCTCTTCCTCAGAACACTGCGACGGGAGGACACGACGAGAACTGAAGGTGGTGTGATGCCAGAGACAGTCCTTCCAAGACGGTTTCTCCCCCTGTCTGAAGAGAGCTTCTCAGTTCCTGGGACCTGAGAGGGAAAGGCCTGTGGCTCGGAGCAGCGCTGGATGCATCTTTCGCTGCTCGCTTTTCCCGTTCAGACTCTGACTCGCAGGAGTCCAAAGAAGAACTGAAGCTCAGTCCTCCTCCAACTCTCTGCTTTTCAGGAACTCCTCCAGGTCCATTCTTCGGTCGTTGATGCACAGGTCCGGTCACAAATGTGCACGCCTGCCCTCAGTGCGAACCGTGGAGTCTCACATTCGCTCTCCCAAAACTCCCAGCAGCCCCACAAGCGGCGAGTCGAGCGAGCAAACAGAGCCCGTCCCAGAGCCAGCCGCTCAGCCAGTCACTGTGGAGGCCGTGGCCCTGAGCTCCACGCAGTGACTCCACAAACTGAACTTTTAATGACTCTGACATGCTGACCAAGATTCACCAGCAGCACGTGTTGTTCTTTTGACTTTCTGCAAAGTCTGATACATTTGTAAATGTATACTGTAAATTTATTATGGTCACACCAAGTGCTGCTCCAGCCTTTACAGGCCAACTCCTGTTACTGTGTCATCGATGATGTATTTTTGCACCTTAATTATTTTATTTGTCATTTGTAAATAAACAAAAGGAAAAATCACTCAAAATGCAGATGTGTCCATTTACTGTTTGCTGGCCGTGTCTCGGGGGCAGAGGTGTGGACTTGTGCTGCCACACACGTGACAATGAAAGGCACCACGCGGGACGTTTCCACACAGTGGAACAAGTTTATCCTCACATCAGAAAACTATAACACACATCCAGGCAGAACGACCAAGACAATCCAGAACCTACTGACATTTAGACCTAATTCGCTGGTCTTGATACGACTACTACTGTCGATCAGAAATAGAGTTGATTGTGTGCGTAAAAGGTGCCATTTCCGTGCGTAATCTCATATCTTCCTGATTTGACGTCGACATCAAGTGACGAAGGTTTTGCTAATTAAAAAGTTATATATTTGCGCAAACTCGTTAAGACCAAAGTTACGTTTTCATTTTCATGCTAAACGCGTGCGGGAAAAACAGATTTTCACACCCGACGCTATCCGATTATTTAATTGCATTAGTTTAAAGAGTTGCTCATATCATGGAACAGTTCTTCAGACTTAATTGCCTCTGATATTACAACTATTTCAGCTTCATATATAAAGACGCATTACCAAAGGCTGATAATCCAACATTAACTAAATAAAGTTTAAAGGACTTAAATCCGTGCGTAAAATGTCTCATTCCCATGCGTAATGTCGTCTTTTCCTGCTTTCAATTCGACATTAAGTGGTGAAAAGTTGCTTGTTGAAAATATTATAGTGAATATTGTATATATTTAATTAAGCAAAAACAATTTCCATAAAATAATATTATAGTATGGTATTTCTGGTGCGCGGGGGCTTCAACTGGTCAGATTGTATTTTTTCATGGCACTTTCCTTCAGCCTGTAACTCATTTGCATCTCAAACGCTGGCGAATGCGCGTGGGAACGCGGGAAAGTTGTTCTCCTCTCTGTGCCATCCTTCTAATAATGTATCACTTTTTTAACAGCTAGTTAAGCTGTAAATGCAGCGTCGTTTCCCTTTCCACGAGAAAGAAAGACGCTGGAACCTTCCAACGTCTCTTTTCTGGGAAATATGGCGAGTGTAATTTAAAAAAGCTACACTGATTGGAGAGAGGGGAGATTTGCCACGATTGAGAAGCGAATCGTTAAAGGCTGAAGAATGTTCATGGAAAATACAATTAATACAGTTTCACTACGGGTGCAGCATAAAATGTTTTACGTAGGGCAAAAATATCTCATGTTTTGAACCAACAATAAATTAATTACTTTTGCTGAATTAATTTATTTTTCACCGAGCAAAAACATTTTATCATCCGTTTATCGACGTCAAAGTAGAAAATATGAAAATTACGCACGGAATGAGACATTTTACGCACGGATATACTTTTTTTTTAACTTTAGTGAGTTCACAATTAAACTAGAATTCCTAAATATTAATATATTTTTATTAATATTAAAGCTGAATTTTGCCAATTCGACAATAATTGTAATATCAGATCAGCTAATTAGGTCTAAACGTCAGTATGTTCTGGATTGTCTTGGTCGTTTTGCCTGGATGTGTGTTATAGTTTTCTGATGTGAGGATTAAACTTGTTCCACTGTGTGAAACGTCTCCGCGTGGTGCCTTTCATTGTCACGTGTGTGGCAGCACAAGTCCACACCTCTGCTCCCCGAGACACGTGCCAGCAAACAGTAAATGGACACATCTGCATTGTTTAGTGATTTTTCCTTTTGTTTATTTACAAATGACAAATAAAATAAATTAAGGTGCAAAAATACATCATCGATGACACAGTGGACAGGAGTTGGCCTGTAAAGGCTGGAGCAGCACTTGGTGTGACCATAATAAATTTACAGTATACATTTACAAATGTATCAGACTTTTGCAGAAAGTCAAAAGAACAACACGTGCTGCTGTGTGAATCTTGGTCAGCATGTCAGAGTCATTAAAAGTTCAGTTTGTGGAGTCACTGCGTGGAGCTCAGGGCCACGGCCTCCACAGTGACTGGCTGAGCGGCTGGCTCTGGGACGGGCTCTGTTTGCTCGCTCGACTCGCCGCTTTGTGGGGCTGCTGGGGAGTTGTGGGAGAGCGAAGTGAGACTCCACGGTTCGCACTGAGGGCAGGCGTGCACGCTTTGTGACCGGACCTGTGCATCAACGACCGAAGAATGGACCTGGAGGAGTTCCTGAAAAGCAGAGAGTTGGAGGAGGACTGAGCTTCAGTTCTTCTTTGGACTCCTGCAGAGTCAGAGTCTGAACGGGAAAAGCGAGTAGCGAAAGATGCATCCAGTGCTGCTCCGAGCCACAGGCCTTTCCCTTCAGGTCCCAGGAACTGAGAAGCTCTCTTCAGACAGGTGGAGAAACCGTCTTGGAAGGACTGTCTCTGGCATCCACCACCACCTTCAGTTCTCGTCGTGTCTCCCGTCGCAGTGTTCTGCAGGAAGAGGACTGTGTGCTCGAGTATCTCAGCTTTCTCCAGTCTGCGCTGAGTCGCTTCCTAAGACACAAACAAAGAGTCAGTAAACAGTTTCTCAGCCTCCTCTAAAAGGCCTTTAATCTTGAAGGATGAACGGACCACCTGAGCTATGTGGTCTTTACCTGTTGCTGTAGCAAAAGAGTCTTCAGGCTCTCCAGGCTGCGGTTCATTCTCTCTCTTCGACGTCTCTCCACCTGAGGTTTGAGACTCTGCGAGACAGAAACAAGAAGATCAGATTAATGAATGAAATGTTTGACATCCGGAGTGATGGGCTACAAAACAATCTGTAATGTTCCACAGAAAGCAGACATGGTCAAAGTGTTCTTACCTTTCTTTGGGCCTTTGCGTCCTCTGAATCCTGAATCAGTTTCATGATTGTATTCCAACAACAGTCCGGCGGTAACTGCAGCTCTGTCGGACTTTCAGTCGAAGCTGAATGTGACCTCTCAGCCTTCAGTGAGGGCCTTTAAGCCGGAGGTGGGCGTAACTTTAGGCTCCACCCACCACAGACGTGACTTCACTCCATGATGAAACTAAACTCAGTTTTATGTAAGTCGTTAATGTCTGTAAAATATTCACAGTTACAAGTGAAGCAGACTTTGTTGTGACTCTTTTTCCTCCAGTTTCAAAGTTTAGAGTCACATCAGTGGAAAATATTGTTCAAACATTCAAATCAAGTTAGAAATGAAAAAACAGATCTTTGATTTATTTTATACTTTTTTCTTAATGATCTGTGTGGACACACTTTGACAACAAGATGAACGCAGCCATACACACCCTTCATTCATCTGCGGGCACGTGCAGCTGCCCAGACTGGTGTGAGCTGCACGCGCCTGTAAAAGGTGTCGACAGCTCGTGTGGCTCATTTACATATGTGAGGGAAAGCAACAGACATCCGCCGAAACAGCGTGAAGCTCAGACAAATGACTGTGGGTGACTTCTCACACATTATTATGGACGGTAAGACGAGACATGTCCTCAGGAGAAACGGAGCGTGGAGCGAGAAGATCTGATGACGCTGAAAACTTCTTAAAGAGCATCACTGATGACTGAACCTGCAACAAGGGAAGCTGTTACGCGTGCGTAAAATCCACTCCTTTACGCACAGCTCTGCAAAGTGTTTGTAAAACAAAACGAAGTCAAGAACTTCAGTTTTAAAGTTGAATCCATTTTATTTTATTCATATTTCGTTTCTTCATCTACAAACAATCTGCAGTCTGCTGAAAACAGCATCTATGTGTCGCGCGTAAAATCACAAATACCTGTGAAATAATGAGATTCAAACCAAATGGCGGCACATTTCATGAGGACACTGAAAGAAGCGACGCGTGGGAACCTGAAAGCCACTTCTCCTCCAAACACTCTTTAATGATGTATCGATTCTAACAGGTAATAAAGTGTGAACGGAGCTCCCTGCGCAATTTTCCCATGAGACAGAGTTGAAGGAGCTACTCCCAGATTTGGAAACGTTGCCAAACTTGGACGTGGACGTGTTTCATTCTCAGTAAACAAATCTGAACCAAGTCGTTGTGTCATTTGTTCTCGGATCATCTACCATAAACTCTCTCTTACTGGTGATTTTGTCAAATCATACTGTAGTTCCCAAGGCACACCTTTACGCGTAAAGTCTATCTTTTTACGCGCGGCTTTTCCAATGACTGTTTACTTACAGTACTGAAACATAACAATAAAACATTTTTTGATTCTTGTCGCAGTCTGTAACGATTGTTTTGAGCTCCACGTGTGCGCCTGGGAACCCGAGAGCCACCTCTGCTCCAAGCACACGTTATAAATGAAGTATCGGTTTTAACAGGTAATAAAGTGAGGATGAAGCCTCCTGCTCCACGTTCCCATGATGAGAAAGAGCTGGAGGACATTCTCCCACTGTCACACTCATTCAACATTTGTCTGCGTGCTGATGTGTCAGACACCAAACTGACGTAACGCCACTTATTTATATTATTTTGCACACGTGGCCATTTGCCTTGTCCTCGAAAGTGATAATAATGTCATCACAGGAGTGCCATCATCATTATTCGTTCTCCAACTTTCAGACAGCTTTGCAGTATAACAGTGAGAGACTGATGACGTTCCTGTGATGGGATAACTTTCTCTTTCAACCAAGAGTTGTTTCTAGAAGTTGTTGGTTGTCATAGCAGAATGATTCAAATCCACGTTCAAAAGTTCTGCATACATAACACCAGTCAGTCAGTATACTAAAATATTAACCAGAAAACATCTTTAACTTAAATCCTAGTAAAGATCTGCAAAGTTTCCAAACATACCAAATATGTCAGACTGAATTTTGTAGGAAATATTTCTATAATTCATACCAAATATTAATAATAAGTGATTATTTTAAAGTTTAACCAAAGAGGCAAAGATTTTTGGTCATTGGAAATCATGACAAAAGAAACAATGGAACTCATGCTGAGTTAATTAATGTTTATCTGTTTTTATTTAGTTATTTTCTTTATCTGTCATAATTTTGAGGTATTTTGCTAGTATTTATTGTGTTTACTATATTTACAAAATTATTACCATAATTCCTTCCTTCTGCTCAATAATTGACATTGTTTTTGTTATTAAAATAATTAAAAAAAAGCACATTATTTGCATGAAAAGTCACTTTATTGCATGCATCAGCAGGACTCTGACATCTTTGTGCAACCGTGCACATCTGTCTCCTGGGTTGTTTATTACAGTTCTTGACAACAGGATCCACAAGATGTTGCAGTTTCAGGGTGACTTGCATTCATCTCAGACATGTTGTTATATTACCTATCTGACTGCGTGTGTGTGTTGTAACAGAAAATGTACAAGGATCCCGCTCCCTAGTAAAAATAACAATAATAATAATAATTTAGGCAAAGCTGAGTGAAAACTGGGGAGCTGATTTGGAAAGGAACATCTCCGAGTGCTGCTGTGTATTAATGTGACAGGAATGTAACAAATAAGGAAGAAAATCTGCCAGGAGACACCCAACAGATGCATATTTGATCATAATTAAGGTCCCAAAATGACAGAAAATCAAGGTTGGCTCCAGTTTTGGGCTTAAAAACAAAACAAACCTCATGCCAAACTAAAACTCATCACCTCTCTGTCGGTATAGCTTCATTGCGACTCTTCTTCACGTGTTCGTATAGGCTGAACTGAAAGGCTCTCTGTTCTCTACAAGGCTGTTTGTGTGGAGTCAGCAGTCGTGTTGTTCGACCTCTCACCTTTGGATTTCTGCTCTGGATTTGTTGAACTCATCACTGCTTGTTCTGCTCTACTGGGATTGTCACCGATTAACACTGGCTGGCGATCTGATTGGACGACAACATCTGTGGGAGGTGAAACAACAACTCTTTCTATGGGCTCATTGGCTGTTCTGTCTGTCACGATAACATAGTTGGGCTCTGGCTGGTGGCCACTGGAGCGACGCTGCAGTGCATGCTGGGTGCAGGAAAAGGATCGTTGCCTAGGCGCAGGCTGTGGTGACAGGAAGTGAGGTGTCGCAGCTCTGGGGGCTTCCTGGTGCCTGTCACGATCCTCATCCTCTGAGGTCACCTCCTGTAAGGTGCTGATTGGCCGAGGCGAGCGGCCCATGATTCTTGGAGGGACCAGCGCTGTCGCTGATTGGTTGAGCTGTGGTCGCCAGTTCTGTGGGGAGGGGTACTGGTTCGGTACTCGGTTCATCGACCAATCACTGGCAAGACAAGAAAGTCACAGTGATAGAGGTTAGAGGTTGATGTTTGAAAGCCAACACTTAAATCCTCAGAGCGCTTTCAGGACAGTAACTGCATCATCGCCAAGCGGCAAACTATCACTGTGGACTGAAGCCAATGCAGAAAAACAAACAAAAAAAACTGCAGTTCCTCAAACGTCCACTTGAGGCTGGCTCCAGAAGTGAGTCAGTCTCCATAAGTCCCCATGTTAGACAGCAGAAATAAACATGTTTACAGCCTGGTACGAAAAACAGTTTTGGTCTCTGTAGCTAATTTCCCCGTTCATGACAACTGTACTGAGGGTGAATTTATATACAACTCACCTGTTCAGATTATATTAAGGCTTAAAGTTATGCAGGATTATCAGTGTGGCTGCTTGTTTGAGCACCCACACCACACTTTGAACTTCACAGCAGTATTTCTGAGACCTATGGGTAAGATCACGGATACGATGTCCATGTTTTATAGCCTATATTTAACATAAGACATCAACAGTTTTTCACTTTCACTTAAATCTGCGTTGTGATGGGCTTCACATCGCAAAGAATTTTAAAGTTCCTGAAGGTTGAAGTCTACACTCCCTGATTTTGTGTTTTTTGTTGATGTTTTGCAGCTGAACACAGTATATCGTAGTGTTTTTCCCCTAAAATATCAACTTTTCAATGAATATTAACTGTGAGAATACTGCTTTACTGTAAAGCATAGATAAGAATTGTTCACCACGATGACTCGCCTGCAAACTGCTGTGTTAACAGTCACCTCTTAGGCGATGTTTATCCAATCAGCTCACTGTCTCATGATCCACTCCACTCAGTGTGTTAATTGTGAAACTGTTGATCAATAAACTGTCAGAAAATACTGAAAGATGTCTGTCACTACTTACTAAAACCGCGATTTCTTGTGACACCCGTAGATATTCAATTTATTATCAATTTACTTTCAACAAAAAAAACAAAACAAGAAAGAAAGCAACTAAAACATCCTCACAATGGACAAGCTGGAACTGGAGGAAGTTTGAATTATGGAGCCTGTTGAGGCAAATATCGATTTCTATGTGTGCATTATATTCCTGAAGCCTTACTTTTGTGGAGGCGGGGTCATGTCTCTATGCGCTATGATCCCAGAGAAGGAGGCGCTTCTTCCCGGCATGCCTTGCGATCCGACCCATGGCGAGTACATCAGAGAGCGTTCCTCCCACAGCATGTCGTTGTTCGGGTCGACAGGAACGGGCCCTCTCTGAATCTGGTGAGCCAAGAGGAGTTCCAGGACCTGGTGATGTATGCCTTCTCTGGCCACGTCTATTGGACGGCGTCCTCTTCGATCGTGCAGCTCAAGGTTGGCACCATGGAGGAGGAGGAGTCTGGCCGTATCATAGCACCCATGGAGGGCGGCAAGGAAGAGCGGCGTCTCGCCCTACCAGAGAAATAAATAGTTTATTATTGTGTTTTCCATGTATAAGTATTAACCATAAAGAACGATAACTCAGAGACAGAACTTACTTTGTTGTCTTGCAGGTCCACAGCAGCCCCATAGCGAATGAGGGTCCTTGTTAGGGAGAGGTGGTTTACTGAGCATGCCCAGTGCAGGGCTGATCTCCCTGAGAGAGACAGTGTGAGTGGAGGGGGAGGAGGTGAGGGGAAGAAGGGAGGGAGTAAGTCAGCCAATGAACAACCATTACACAACAGAGTCGAGCCCAGATGGTGAAGAGATGGATGATGGAGGGATGGGGATGCGGAGATGAATTGCTTCAGCCGAAGTGAGGAAGAGATGGCCCGAGACAGAAAGGCAGAAAAAGAGACGGCAAGAGCAAGGAGACAAAAGTTAATGTGTCCATCAACTCGAGTTTGAGCACTAGAGGACATTAACTTTGTTCTGAGTCAGAGGAGGGCAGCAGGGGATCTGAAGGAGGAGGAGGAGGTGGAAGCCATGGAGATATGAGGACAGGTTATAGGAGAGGAGGGACACAGAAGGAGGACGTGAGAGAGACGGGGTAAGTTACACCAGTTACTCAGCCCCTCAGTGTACAGGTGTCAGAAAATAATGGCTTGCTCCTGGGCTCTACATGTTATGTAAGATGAGACTGGAGCCAAAGATGGCAAAGACTTTTTTTCAAAGTTCATGATCACCAGAAGTTGAACCTTACTAACTTTGTCTCCGAAGCTGTTGGCTGTATCGCCATGATTTGGTACAGATGTTATAACTTTAATATTTTGATTCGTGACTAAGTAACTGAAAAACAAATCACATTCCCACCAGCCCCAGCTGCACAATGTGAGCGAGCTAAACTAAGATGGTGAACATGGTCGACAGTTAAACATCAGCAAGTCACAAGGTGGAAGAATACTGATGTTTATTTCAGAGTTGCTTTGCTTCTGACAGATATGACATATGATATGTGACTCTGAGTCGAAAAGCATCGACAATGATTATGAAACCCAAAAGATATTTTTTTGTTTGTCATCTTGAGTTACAAAGCAGTTATAAAATCAGCCATTTTTTAATAATTTCAAGCAATCAACCTCTGCTGCGTCTTGTCCTCAGTGCTGATTTAACACAGACATTAATGAAACTGCATTTGCATATAATTCCTCATTGAAACAAACACCAAGAATTAGATGCAAATACTATTTGACTGAGGTTTAGGGGTTACCAGTATGGTCAGTGTTGTTGACGGGCACTCCTGCTCGCAGCAGCTCCAAGACCACTCTGTCCAGTCCGCTTCGCACCGCTCGGATCAGAACCACAGACCCGTCCGGGCCACACCACTCTGCCGACTGCCAACACAACCAAGCCATGATGAATATATAAGACAGACATCACATATAGATACATGTTTACAGGGTGGTCTATAGTTATAGATCTAAATCGAAACAAACAAACAACAAAATATTAAATAATATCCCAGATACAAGTCCCAGATAACACTGGCTCCTCACAACATGGATAAAATAAAACTGAATTGTGAAGGACTGACCTGCTGAGGAGGACTGAGCAGAGGAGGAGGCATGGCGTTTCTCTCCCATCCTCTAGGTGGAGCTGCAGGAGAACAAGAATCAGTGTGTGAGAATAGTGTCTCCATGAACTCCTCAGTTATCTCCTGTAACATTTATGAATAAATTAAAGAGTTACGTTGAATTGGCCTGCGGGGCTGTGACGGTCCGCCCCGGTAGTGTTTCTGCTCCTGGGTCCTGTGGTCACAGATGGAGGTGTCCTCTTGTCGCCTGGAGCATCTCGCACTGATGTCTTCCATTGAACTCTGGGTGAAGTCTGTGTCACTTCCTATGTCCTGATCTCTTTTGAGAGGTCTGAAAAACAAAAGCACAGTTTTGATATGGTGCATTAAGAAACTGCAGCAGGTTCTTTTCTTCTTATTTTGTGTGTCTGCAACACACCCGGACAAATATACAGTCTTTCCATTAAAACACATGTTTACCAACCCATGCATGTTCACATTTTTGGAGGTTTTTGAGGAAACTGAACATGACAGGGATTAGAGATTATTGTTTCACAGCCCTGAGTGAGCTGTTGTCAGGGTGTGACACTATAAAGTAATGACAGTATTTACAACTAAACCAGGAACATTGCAATAACATAATATGCATTCTTACTCACTTGACCACCAGGATATTTCTCTACTCATTGTGAATTCATCTTTTTATACAGTAAACATTATGCTTACAGTACAAAATGTTACAAATCAAATCTTTAAATTGCTCATTTAGTCTATATAAAATAAATACAGCATCAAATCCAACAATCCAATTACATCTGAGATGTGAGAACCAGAAAACGTCTGACATTTTTGCTTGATAAATGACTTTAATGATTAACTGATGATCAAAATTGTTGCCAGTTAATCGACTAATCAATGGATTCATCGTTTCAGTGCCAATGTTCATCATGATTTGCAAACAAACATTAAATCATGGCAGTAATGAACTGATAGGAAAAGTTTATTAGTTTGCATCCTCCCGTTTAGTAACTATTGTTTGTGTTATTGTTGTGAATATTAAATACATACTGTATTCGAGTGTTTAAAAATAACTACTAAATAACTACTAACCAATAACTATGGGAGCTACTTTAAAAATAGCTCTTTCAATAACTACCCAGGATGAACTCTCACTTGTTTCAGAACACACCATTTTTGTCCACATGACCTCATTGGTCCGGCAGACAAAACATCCTCTCATGCTTTTCAAAGCAGCTCCCCTCACCTCATTCGAATGGCATCCTCCCCGAGCGGCTCCCTCCTTCTCTTTTTCTCTGCTTCCTTTGCTTTCTTCTTTTTCCTCAGGCTGATCTTGTCTTTCTCTCTGCTGGATCTGATCCTCTGCTCTTGGTGTGCCGCGTGCAACGCCAATGCCTTTGATTTAGGGTCATTGTCTGTGACTGTGGATCGGTGTCTCACCCTGTTGCAATCTTCCCTCTCGGCCCGCTGCTGCCTCACCCTCCTCACCACCAAGAACACCACCAGCGCCAGCGCCAGTGGCAGACCGATTGCTATGGCAATCACGGCCCACATCCATGCAGGGGTCGGCTCTTTGAGAAGAAGAATGGAAAATTAATTTTACTGCGATGGGGTAGAGCAATTTTCATTATGGCTGCAAAAATTATATCAAACTTTGGATCAAGCTTTAATTTGTCACAATATTAAAGCAGCAATAGCTTTTGTTTGGCCACATTGAATAACAGCACTGAGATATTATCACCTAATAAAAGCTGGTTGTGTAAACTGGCAGGCGTAGAGCAACATTAGCATTCATTTGGAGTCACGTTTCTGGCCACCTGGCAAAAGTAAATCCAATATTCACGTTCCCTTTAGCTCTGTTTTGGTCTCCACCAACTCCTGATGGAAATATCCAGCTGTAAAGGTCTACTAGCTAGTTCCTAACTGTAGCTGTCTTTTGTTTGGTAGGATTTTTTTCTGCTGAAAAAGACAACAACAACACTAATGAGAGCAATTAGACTGAACCAAAACAGTAAAGTTGGGTGGTGTAAAACCAAAACAATGAGCTGAAAGACACTAAAATCACTCCCCTCAGTTCATTGACTGACTCGTGTCTCATTGTAAAAAGTGAGTTTTTGAGATTTAGATCGTCTTCTGGAAGGACACATAAGCTAAAAACATGAGGTATAAATATGATTTATCTCTTCGAATGTTCTTCTTCTGACTTTTACCTAAATCCAAACATCTGATGCTTACCCCTAAACTTCTCATTTGTTGAGTCTAGAGCAGTACTGCTCATAACTCCGATGTAATCCATATTTTCACACAGGTGGTCAGGCCAGTATCACAAAGGTCATAATAAATCAGTGTAAACCAGATATTCTCCTTTGTCACTTTGGTTTATGCTGAGCTCTCCCTCTGAGAGAGAAATTAAACGTTTGAAAAGCCAAAACTGAAACCTGCAACACATCTACGCAGTGGAAACGTAAAGGTGTTTTGTTTGGACGGGATTCAAAGCTGGATGTGTGCATGTGCGTGCGTATGAGACAGGACATGTAAGCCTACCTTTGACTTCCGTTATCACAGTTTCCTCATCTCTGCTTCCTATTTCCTCTCGGACACCTCTAATACTGATGATAGCCATCAGCTCTGGGAAGTTGGAGAATGAGGCGGGCCTCAGCAATTTGACGGCAAGCAAGAAACTGGCTGCCTCGGTAGCATAGGGGAAACAGGTAGAAGGCGGATGGGAGCATGGCCTGTTGTCCACTTGGAGGAAAAGGAGGGAGCTAGGAAAGAGGGTGAGAGACAAGGAAACATGAGGAAAGAGCATTTACGTCATTACTGAGGCGTCTTCCGACATGTAGTACAACCTTGTCAATCAAGTTACACCCACTTACACAAAGTCAACATCTGCAAACTGCAAACTCCTGCAAACATTTTATACACATGGATATTAATATTCAAAACAATGTCCTTGCTAGTCAATGTGCTCAATTCAGACTTGTCTTACTGTGCTTGATGGAGTTCCCCAAGGTTCTGTGCTTGGCCCACTTTTATTTTTGTTTAGCTGTTGAATCTTTGCTCCCTGATGCCTTGATATGCCAAAATATTTGGGAGCCTCAGCTCAATATACTCAAGCTTGTGTTGTATGAATACAAAATAGAGACAGACTCTTTTACCTATATTAGATATTCTAGGTATCAGGCTCGATCAAAGTCTTTCTTTCTCCATTTATTGTAGCCATTATTAGCATGAATCTTCAACGTTCAAAGTGTCAGTACTCCAGCAGCACTGGGTTTTGTTATGACAGACAAAACCAGTGGTTTTCATTCTGTAATTGTAAATGCAATGCTAGTATTATACGAATTATTATAATCTAGTATTTTTAAAGTAATATGTTGAGAATCTTTTAAAGAAACTGGGACAAAAGTTTGTTTTTTCTTGTGGACACAAGTATCTTTTCTTTTTCTCTTCTTGGCAAACTTCCATCATGGTTCATCTTGAACTTTTCAGATTAAGGAATTTAAACTGATACATCTGATATATTTGGCAGAACTCAAGACTAAATTCAATGTTTTATGACCTAATTGTTTATTGTCTCTGTTTCTTTGTTCAATTGTCTTTAATATTGTTTCATCTGTTTCCTGGTTTTGTCTGCACCTTTTATGCTGTCATCGTTGCCAGGTGTCTCTTGTAAAAGAGTTTTCTAATCATAAATACACCCAGTTTTTTTTTTTTTTTCGACATTTCACTCAGCACCTACCCATCTGAGTCAGCCGGTGATGGCTGAGCCAGCAGGCTGGCAAGCTGCTGAGGGTCAAAGTCAAACAAGTTCCTGTTAGTTGAAAGTGGGACAGAGTCTCTCAGTTTTAGTGGCGTCTGGAGGAGGACACTGAGCGCCCAGAGCAGGGAGCTGTTGGAGAAGGTGCCACGTTGTTGCGGCGGGGTTTTGATGTGAAGAACCATGGTGCCTTTGGCCCACGTGGGGCTCTGGTCTGTGAAGCAGTCGCTGCCGTCCCATCCACAGGCGGCGCTGTGGCATCCCTGCTCGCAGTGGGAGTTGGAGTAGTGATCACGGCAGTACTGGATGTGACCCGGACTGATAGATGGAAACAACACATGCAACAATTCAGTGGAATAAATTCACTATTAAGATGAAAGTGCAACAATAGAACTGACAACAAAAGTGTTTTACTTGCACTGGCCCCTGTCCTTCAGGCAGTCGAAGCCATCTCTGAGACACTCGGGCGCCATACACAATTTGTCACATGATCCATCTCTAAACTTCTCCTTACACTTTCTGGTGACTGGACACTGGCCCCATGGGTCACTAGCTGCAGCTGTGGAGACACAGATGAGTGTGTTGCACATAAAAAAGAGATCTTTAGGGGTGTCACAGTCTACTGAAATTGTTAAATTGTTAAATCCTCAGAGCGCTTCCAGGACAGTAACTGCATCATCGTCAAGCGGCAAACTATCACTGTGGACTGAAGCCGATGCAGAAAAAAAATAAAAATAAAATAAAATAAAAATGCAGTTCCTCAAACGGCCACTTGAGGCTGGCTCCAGAAGTGAGTCAGTCTCCATAAGTCCCCATGTTCAAATGTCCAACTTCACAGCAGAAATAAACATGTTTACAGCCTGGTACAAAAAACTGTTTTGGTCTCTGTAGCTAATTTCCCCGTTCATGACAACCCTGTACTCAGGGTTAATTTATATACAACTCACCTGTTCACATTATATTAAGGCTTAAAGTTATGCATAATTAACATCATTGCTGCTTTAATTGACCAGTAAGCGCCATTACGGATGTCTTATTTGAGCACCAGGCATCACTGAGCCTGCTTTTGTTCCGCCGGTGATCCACATTTTTGCCCATTTTTAAATAAGCTGGGAGGCTAAATGGTACCACTCACAGCGACCACACTCTGAGCTTCAAATTTGAATATGTTGTCTATGTACTGTACGTCCATCTCCACTGCAGATTAATTTTAAGACTGAGCTTTGCGGTTTCATTTCACCACTCAAACTGTTGCGTGAGTGTTTTTATCGCAGGACCATCTCACACACATATTCACGCCGCTCATTGTTTCAGAGCATTAGCAACGAATTCATAACAATGCAGGTCAAGCCATGGAAGGTGGGCCCTGATACGGACCGTTAAAGGGAACAGGAAACGGGCCCGACATAAACAGGAAGTTTCCAGGAGAAGCGAACAGCAACAGGAAATGGAGTGGGCTGGGACTTGATAAAGGTCGAAGGTCATCGCCGTGGCAATGAGGAATGTGATGGAGTTGGACAATGGGTTTGGCAGGTGTGTGTGTGTGTGTGTGTGTGTGTGTGTGTGGGATCATAAAATCATAGCAGCAGAAAAAAAAAGTGTGAACAATAGAGCTGAAATTAGACGTGAAGTGTTACAGTACAGTTTTGTTTCACTTGATCAGCAAAGAGAGGCTGCCTGGTAGAGGAAGAATAATAATATAAGTTCTTATATTTCTGTGAATATTAAAGCACATGATATGAATATTAAAAGTGTGAACGACAAAACTGTAAAAATAGTTAATAGTTACTTTTAACAGATTATCAAAAAATTTAAATACATATTTTCATTGACAACAAATAACAACAAAAAAAGTCTATTCCAAAATAATGCACTTAGGAAAATATATTAAGTTCTTTGTCAGAATATTACAAATATAATACGTCAGTCTGGACAAGTTGTATCATATTGTCAACCTCATGAGCTTCAGCTACAAAAAGCTGAACAAAAAATAATAATAGTAAGATGAAATTTAACTATAATTTGAACAGGTGTTGCGTTTCATGTCTGTGCCACAGAAATCTGTTGAGAACAGGTTGGCTCACTCACCTCGACACGTCCAGCTCAGTCCCAGCAGAACAAACGCCCTCAGAGTCGACATCTTCAGGTTGTTGTTTTTTTTTAGTGTCTCCAGCTGTGCCACCTTTTCTTCTCCGCTCAGCAGTCCGGTCCAGTCCAGCTGTTTGATAAACCTGCCTCTGATCTCCTGGTAGCTCAGCTGTGCCTCAACACCGCTGTAAAACTCTGCGGTGTCGCTTTTGTCCTGCTGTTCACAATGAACGGTTAACTCTGAGTGAATTTACTCAATTCCATCACCGCCGCTGCAGCCACCAACACCTTCCAGTACCACCATCACCCAGCCCACTTTGTTCACTCGCTCTTTTTTTTTTTTTTGTCAGAGGCCCTGCGGATATCTGGACAACTTCCTGCCACTGTGTGGAGAAGAATAGGAGGGTGATGACTGTATGTGCGTGTGTGTGTAGCTCTAACTGTGTCTCGACTTGAAAAAGGACACAGTATGGGGTAAGCGAGCTGTTAGAGGAGCCGTTATTTCGATGTTTAAAAAGCTACAGGGCGTGGTTTGAATTTGACCTTCATAAAGACGTGTAAAGGCACACACACACACACACATATGAACACACATCTGTTTGTCCAGCTGCTTTGGCCAGAAAACTCACGCCTCTCACATAAGCCTGCAAACTGCTTCAGTTATTATTTAATACACAAATAGAGCACCCTCAGTCAAGCACGGAGTGAAATAAATAAGAACAATTTGCAGTGCTGAGTCCTTTAAGGATGGACACCTATTGAAACAACAGATATAATATGCTTCAGTACTCTCCTCACACATATTATGACTGAAACTCAAAAGACCTTACAGACACATGGCTCTGCAATAAAAAAAATCTGAATAAATGTAGTGCTTAAAAAATTCTACTTAAGTGAAACAAGTGTGCATCTGCATAAACACCAATGGATTGCTTCGGATAGCACGAGCCTGGAAGAATCAATGCTTAACGGGATTTAATGAGCCAGGTCGTAAAGTACAGTCATTTGGCAAAGTCTCGGAATTACACTTTCCACAACGTGAATAAGAGTAATGGAGTAATACGCGTCAACTCTACTGGTGACCTGATTTCTCTGCTTGTGGCCCCGAAGCTCCTCTTTCCATGCAGTATTCCTCCCAAAGCTCATTAAACAAATTTCCAGTCGTACCGAAAGAACACCCTTGATCCTTTTTGGGGTCGCACAATCCCAAATCCATCTTTTTAAACACAGCACAGAAAACCTGCCGAGAGAGCGGCGTCGCCATCTTCTCCAAGCAGTGATTGTAGTAGTGTCTGTACACCTCGGACATGTTCGAGAAGACTGGCTCCAGATACATCTTAGAGACGGGCATCCCGCAACAGTACGAGGGCACTTTGGGTAAACCCTCGAGGAACTCCTTTAGAAATACATGCTCTGAAGCTTTACGGGACTTCCTCTCGGTTTTCTTCTTGGTGTTTTCTTCTGGATTATCCTGCTCGGATGCATTTTGTGCCCAGTTAAGCACTGACCACTCTCCAATCCCCAAAGTGGAGAGGAACATCTTTTTGCAAACTTGTTTTCTGGCGCTGTCGGCCATTAAATGATACCGCATCGAGACTGATCTTCTCGAGTGAGTCCATGGTGCTCGGGTTCTTTCCACAGGGTCGCAATCGACTAATCCAGCTACATAGACCTTTCTCTCGGGCCAGGTCATGCACTGCCAGAAACTCGTAAACAGCTTGTGCCTTGTGTCTTCACTGAAGTCAGCACAAAAGCGGTTGGATGCTCTTTTGCAAGCACTGGACGTACATCTGGGTCCGATTGTCCTCTGAGCTTTAGTTATGGTCGTGCCGTCTTTCTTCCGTTTGCTGATGTAAGGTTTGCCCTCCATCCTGAGTTGCTTCTGCCGATTTTGCTTCCATGTTAGCGGCCTGGCGACTCTGGATTTCTTTGTGGCAGGCCCCTCTGGTTCTGGTGGCCTGTTTTGGTCTTTGTCTGTGGCATTCACTTGTTCTGGAAAAAAAACAGGGAAACATCCTTAACAAGAGGTATTACTGTGATATACTTTAGTTTTATGGTAAAAACTAGGGTATTTTGCTAGAAAATGGAAAATAATGTGTCTGCAACCAAGTTATTTTCATTCTAAACCAATCTGTCCATTATTTTTCCAATTAAATGTCACAATTTTCCAATCCAAGGTGACAGCTTGAAAGATTTTTTTTTCAGCCAGCAGATATAAACCTCAAAAAATCAGTTTCTAATGATGAAATCCTCATATTTGAGGTAAATATTTGGCATTTTTACTTGATAAACGATTGATAAGTCAACTAATGGTCTCAGTAGGTAGTTAAAAAGAGTACAGACTCACCCTGGGTAACTTCCACAGTATTACTGACTACAGAGGAAGTAGAGTTCTGTTGTGGACACTGAGGGACAGTCTGCTTCTTTTCTAATTTCTTCTCATATGAGTCTTTCTTTTTTGTGGCTCCATTCTGTGCCCAGTTGAGCACAGACCACTCTCCTACCCCCAAAGTGGACAGGAACATGTTCTTGCACACTTGTTTCCTTTTGCCATCCACCATCAAGTGATAGCGGAGCGAAACCGATCTCCTCGACTGCGATCCGGCTGCCCGAGATCTCTCCACGGGATCGCAGTCAACTTGTCCTGCTACGTACTGTTTTCTCTGAGCCCAGTTCATGTCCTGCCAGAATTCATCAAACACTTTGTTCCTGGCTTCTTCGTTGATTTCATTACAAAGCCGGTTTGATGCCTTTTTGCAGGCGGTCGAGGTGCACCTCGGTCCTACTGCTCTTGGCTGTTTCGTCACAACTTCGCCGTCTTTTTTGCGCTTGCTTACGTACGCTTTGCCCTCCATCCTCAGCTGTTTCTGCTTGTTTTGCTTCCACTTTGACGGATCTGCAAGTTTGACTTTGGGTTTCTTTCTGCCCGTCCCTGCCTTATCCAGATTAGTGTTTCCATTTTTAGAAGCTGTATTAAGGAATGCTGCAAAAACCAACAACAAAATTGGATTAATCATTGGAAGCAGTGGTTTAAATACATAGCTTGGTTTATTGAACACAAAATTATGCAGTAAGCAATATTATTATTGACTCTCCTTAATAACTCCAACAGGAGCCTACAGGAATGTTGTATACAGTTTGTTGTACACATGTGGAGATGAATCTACAGCCTGACTGATGAGGGATTTTCGAGCATATGTTGCTTCACAGATTCCTGACATGGCAGAATATTTAAGTTTAATATTCTTTAATAATTCAAGATATACATTGTCAACCAATTCTTGTTGACACTGCAGAGAGCTGCTTCTTCTCTCTTGCTCTGTGCTGCTTGTCACAGTTTTGTAAAATCGCTAAATAAACTTTGCAGTGACAGCAATAAATTACCACAAGCTATTTTTCTGCATCATAAACTGGAAAGAAAATCGTTTTTATATTAGCACATATCAAATAACACATGCAGTGATGCCAAAATATAAAGAAAAGACAAACAGCTGGAGACCCGAACAAGCAGAAGACTTGTTGTTTACAATATGATATGACTCGTCCTGACTGAAGCCCTTTGTTTGTAAGATGATAAAAAAATTTAGGTGAATATTTTTCTATTTATTATCGTCCGTAGCAGTATTCTTGAGTACCTTAATCCAGATACATACAGGAATTCATATGCGTAAATAGTTTATGTGAGATGCTGAACGATTATCTTGGTAACTGTGGAGGCTAAACTAATTATGCATACTGTTATTTGGAATAATACACTACACCAAAAAATGAGTAGTACATACCGTTTTTTGTCATGTCAAGTGAGTACTGATCATCTGAAAACTGTTTTTTTAATAGAGCTTCTTCCGTTCGGAATATTCTCACAGATAAAAAACAGATTTTCTTTTTAAAAAGCCACTAAAACAAAAAATGTATCAACAGGAGATTAAAATTTAGTTCTCACTGTTGCAAATTAGTTTCATATATTTTTATTTCTTGCTGCTGTGTGTTGTGTGCTCCTTGTTTTTGTTTTTAGTTTAGATTATTTGGTCTTAGTGATATTTTGTGAGTTTTTTTAAATTGCTGTCTTATTATAGCTGTTGTTTTTGTGTGGACTGTGGGAAGACTAGTGTCCACTTTCACAGAGGCTAATGGGGATCCAAATAAAGAATAAAGAATGCGAGTACTGCGTGGAAAAAGCAAAAAGCATTAATTCCTCTGACTGTTTTACATCACAAAAGATAAATGCCAAATGCATCAGATCACTCTTTTACATCTCCAGACTAAAGACCTGCATCAGAATCTGGGAGTAGTTATCACAGTGTTACTTACAGGTGTCAGCAGCACCCAGCGGACCTGCGTTCTGTGGCTGAAACTGGTGCATCATCTGCGGCTGTGCTGTTCCTGAATGGGACCTTTTCTTGTTGGACGGTCCATCAGATCTCCTGCTTGCATGA
Source organism: Larimichthys crocea (assembly GCF_000972845.2). NCBI lineage: Eukaryota > Metazoa > Chordata > Actinopteri > Sciaenidae > Larimichthys > Larimichthys crocea. The sequence continues at coordinate 33,946,887 of NC_040023.1, forward strand.
TCGGTGAGGTGCAGATAGTCTTAGTATAAAAAAAAACACACACAACAAACAAACATCTTGTTAAGACTTTTTAAAAAAAACAAGCAGCATCACAGTCTGCATACACACTCCACATACACATACACACCTGGGGAGATGTGGTGCAGCCCAAAAGTCTCTGTGACTGTGGGTCTGTGCACAGGGGGGTCATTGGTAGGTTTGGGAAGGAGACCAATATCCTCCATTGCTGCAATAGCTGAGACAGAAGAAACAGGTTGTTGCAGCATGAAGCAAAAACAAACGACAGCTATTAGCATTTAGCCCTCTTTAAAAGCAACGCAAACCCACAGTGCATGCAGAGCCATGCGTCTGAATCCAGATGTTGTGCAGCTTTAGCAGATGTGTGCGTCACAGGCCTGACATGCATCGAAGAGGTGAGTGTGAATAACGCAAAACAACATCGCTTACACAGTGTTATACATTTGAAAACGTCTCGGAGACCCGTCGGTTCCATCCAGATTCAATCACAAGTTTTTTCCTCTCCACCTTCCTCCACCACCGGGCGCTTTTTTTTTTTTTTTTTTTTTTTTTGTTACTCCATCACGGCTCTGACAGCGAAACGCAGCATTACTTCGCTCAGTCAGGGTTTTTATTTATTTAGCTGAAATATTTTTTATTTTTTTTACTGTCGGATCAGAGAGGAGCTGCCCACTGCCAGTTGCCATGTCTGAGCATGCGCACTGGCTCCCAGGGGGAGAGGAGAGCAAGTTTATGTAAGTATATAGAAATATAAATATAATAAGAGATTCAAGAAGTAAAGAAGGAAGTTTATGTATTATCAGCAAAGTACAAGTACTTTATTATGAGAAAATTACCCTATATATATATATATGATGGTTTTGGATATTTCAAGTTTGAATTTGTCATATGTAGGTTAATACAGGGTCAACAGGGTCAACAGTACAATGAGCCTACAGGAATGAAACTTCAATCTAGGATATAAGGAATGCTGAAAAAAAAAAAAAACACAAACAAAATTGCATTTATGGATTTACAGAGATAAGATAAATCAAATCAAATCAGATTTTATTTGTATAGCCCAAAGTCACAAAGTACATTTGCCTCAGAGGGCTTTACAATCTGTACAGGGAGTGACACCCTCTGTCCTTAGACCCTCGGTTCGAGTGAGGAAAAACTTTTAACAGGGAAAAAAGGTGGAAGAAACCTCAGGAAGAGCCACAGAGGAGGGATCCCTCTCCCAGGACGGACAGACGTGCAATAGATGTCATGTGTACAGAACAAATCAACACAAACATGTTGTACAATTACAATGAATGATAAAATGATTACAGTATCAGTGGAGCCTGTGATAGAGATAGAGAGACACAGATGCACAGAACAAATCAACACAAACATAAAGATAAGACTTTATTGATCCCACACTGAGGAAATTCACTTGTTACAGTGGATCACAACATAAAAGGATACAGTTTTCTGTTTGCACTATTGCACTATTCACTGACTGTCATTCATCCACCTGCAGCCTTTTTATCCCTATTTGCAGTTTTATTTCTTATTTCAATTCTTTTTTTAAAAGCCTATTTTTACTTTCTATATCGTTTTGTATTTATACAGATTACATATTATACATATACATATTATTTCTAGTACTCCTTGATAACTGCATCTTCAGTCTACAGCAGATCTGTGGATCTACAGACTAAAAATGTTGAGACTATTAGAATAAAGAAACAGCAGTACTTGGTTGTGGAGATGAATCTACAGTCTGAGTTTTACACTTTATATTTACAAAATATCAACGGCATCTTAAATCAGTTCATATCATAATTATTCAACATGTGGTGATATATATTCACTTTTAGACACATGAGGAAAAATAAAAAGAGAAATTATCTTCAAAATGTATGTTGCATTTTCAAAATAAACATAAAAGGATAGATATTTTAAGTGTGCGTGTGATTTATAGTGGATTACAAACAGGCTGCTTAAAACAGAAAATACATTTTTAGCTTTGCACATCACACACTTCTGACATGAAAGCAGGGGGAAGGAAGGAAGCTATCAGGGCTTCTGCTGCAGGACCCCGAGGGGCAGCAGAAGTAAAGAAAACATAATGTTTCCTGCTCCAAAAAACTAAATGTAACACCTTAAGTATTTCTAGATACTAAAAATACTGCTGTACTAAGCTCGATTGACCCTTTATGACTTATAACTTATTTTACTTGATGAGTGAACCTTGAACAATATTCATATGACAGATATAACTTTATAAAACTTTGCTGAACAAAACAAATGTCAAAGCAAAATAACCAAGGCTAACAACAATAAACAATAAAAAGGAAGGCAAGTGTATTTATCTATCACATTTACTTACTACATTTAATACCCAGAGAAAAAGAAAATAACAAACATACACATTCAAAAAACAATAAAAACAAACTAACAAATAAATCAAGGAGCTTGTATCTGAGTAGTCGGCGTTGTTTCAAGTCTTAGTTATTCGGGCAATTTATTACAAGAAAATAGGAAATGATACAAACCTTCTGTGTACAATATTAAGCTACATTCAAGGAGTTATTAATCCTGTTTTCATCATGTAACATGAATACTTTACCTTTGCACATCCAGCAACAAAAATGGAGGATTGCAACAAATAAATAAACAAATCTTGGTTAAAAACACATCAAGTAACAAAAATCGTTTAACTTTTATCCTATAAGAGGATCTATCTATGTATCTTTTTGCAGATACATAGATAGACAGACAGACAGACAGACAGACAGACAGACAGACAGACAGATAGATAGACAGAATCCAGTAGCACCATGACTCACAGTAAGCATACATTAAAATTAAACAAGATAGATAAATGTAAATCAAACATGTGCAAAGATTGAAAAAAAAAATAGAAAACTAAAAATAGAAATAACAATTTTTCTAGACATGAAATAAAGTTAGAAATAGAAATATAGATTAAAAAATTATACACAATTACTTTAGACTGTAGAAAATGAATGACACAGCATTGCGTGTGCAGAGAAAGTGTGAATGCCTGTGCAATCATAAAACACATAAGTGAAACATGCAGATTTCATTAATAAGCTGAGTTAAGCGGGATATTTCATGTACTTACATGGACAGATTTGGTATTTATGGTATTTATTAACACTTTATATAATAACGTCAGGGCAGTTCCAGGCTCTCGCCGCATGGTGTCGCTGATGCTGGTTTGCTTCAGCTGTTACAGTCGCGTCATATTTCCACTCTGTCACATGTGACACACACTCTGACTGTTTTTTTAGTTTAATTCATAAAAGCAGCACTGTGAGGAATAAAAAACTTAAAGACCCAGCTCAAAGCTCAGCGTGTTTCATTCCTCGTCCTGTCTTGTGGCAGACATGTTGTCGTGGAGGGACTTTCCGTTAAAAAAACATGATAAAAAACTAGTTTCGGTTTCGGTCTCGGTCACAGTCGAGGCTCGGTCGGTGTCTGAGCCGCTCGCCGGTCTGAAGCTCTTACCTCGACATATTTAGTTTGTTTGAGTCGTTTTAAATCCATCAGACGTTCAGCACATCCAAGCTGACATCGAGAGGACATGTAAGTTACATCTGAACAACTAGTAACGATATCAGCTGTAAACTGGAGCTGCCTAACCTACTACAGCATTGCGTTATGACTTAATAACACAGACAGAAATATTGTTATTTGGAGTGTTTTGCTGGTTTATTGTGCTGATCGTGTGTGATCGGAGTCAGAGTGTTTCAAAGAAATCGGCAGTGTTGGAGAAAATGAAAGTAAAGATCTCCATCTGCAGCAAACCGAAAGTAAACAGTGTTATTGCAGATGAAGGGCAAACATAGTGCAGGTTATTATCCTGGTTTGTATAGTTATAAAAGAGTTAGATAGGCTGAATATTCAGATATGTGTTCTACATGTTTCTGCACACAGGTGAGTACTCAAGTACTGTACTTAAGTACAAGTTGGAGGCACTTGTACCCTTCCTATGGTTCCAACATATCCTGACCTTACAGATTAAGTTGCATTGCTATAAATAAAGTATTTGAAATGAGCTCAACCATCCACATCTGCAACATTCACATGAATGCACCTGTGATATTATTCCAAAAAGACCATATGTAATCATCAAACACTCACACAGACTTATTTTACTTGTAATACTTCTGTGTTGGTCTAACCCGGCTTGTCTCTTTGCAGATCCTGTGAATGATGCAGAAAATGAGCTACTTCTTCCCTCTGCTCTTCGTGTGCCTGGATGTGTGCGTGGTGCGCGCCATCCGCCTCGCCCAGCTCTCCCCTCTCCTGCTCTCCCATCCGTTCATCGTCCTGTGGGGGGGAGGTTTGACCAGGGCCGCCCTCCTCGCCGTCCTCACCCACACGTACTCCGAAAACCTGCCGTGGATGAGCAGCTTCAAGGGGCTGCAGCGTTTAGTCGTGCTTTGCTTCCACTTCCCGGTGTACATCACTCTTCTGTGGGCGCTGGGGCAGTCGGCCACGGAGGAACTGTGGGGGTGGCACTCCTGGGAAAGGGTGGGTATAATCGCTGGATGTTATCCTGTTGTGTTTGAAAGCATTGTTGGATGGATTGCATTGATAGAATAGTTTTCTTATGATGCATCGTGACTCCCTGATCATGGTGTGTTCATGTGCTGGTGGAAAAGTCTGACTCGTTCAGCTCCTAAAAAGATTCATACCCACATTTTATTTTGTCCAAGAAGTAATCTTGCAAAAGAAGTGATGATAAACAAACACGGTTGCCCTCGAGCTGTTGAACCCACAACAGGAACAAGACTGAAACCAAAACCAAACCAGATCCACCATTTTAGAAACGCTGTTGTTTTTGCTTTCATTTTAACATTTGTCACATATGTTACATTTTTCTGGAATGTTGTAATAAAACCTGTCATTTGTCTCGCAGGTGTTACAGGGATATGTTGTGACATTGGTGGCATGGCTCTACTGGAGCCGATACGTGTCGTCTCTTTTGCTCTCTTGGGGTCGTTACATCTCGAATCTGTTGAAGAGGACGCCGTCTAAGAAGGCCGAGGACGACAAAAGCGGCGTAATTCTGAAGCGACTGATCGGATACATGCAGCCGCATCGTTGGCGTTTTGCTGCTGTGCTGGTTCTGGTTGTCGTCTCTTCTTATGGTAAATGAGAGAACATCTTCCATTTGACTACAAAGTTTCAAAGATCGTGCAGTTCTTTGCATTTTTACTAAAAGTAGGTAGTTTATTCAGAGCTTGCTGTTTGTGTGGAGCTTGGAAAGCATGAAATGAAGACGTAAAAGACTAAAGTTTGCTTCAGTCACATGCCATTCGACAGCCAGCTATGAATGCAGATAGTTTTGCCTTCCCAAAACTATTGTGATAATGTTGTGATAACGTCTGACCTCAGGTGAGATGGCCATTCCTCAGTACACTGGTCGTGTGGCTGACTGGATCTTAAACGAAGAGGAGCCTGATGCATTCACAGAGGCCATCAGAGTCATGACCATAATGACTATTGGCAGGTAATGTAACCTTTGTAAAAAGAAATAAAATAAATAGTTAAAGCATTGCCGGTTTTAAGTTGAATCACTCTTAGTTTTTGGTTTTAAGGTTTCAAAACTTCAGCTTCAACAACATTTTATTTTACCCCAACGTTAGTGAAACACTTTGAGTTTACATACCTTTTTTTATAGCCCTCACATAGAATTACAGTTAATACAGATATAAAGACATCCAGAAGAGATTTAGATTATGATTTCTTTTGAATATTTGTACACAAATTAATGTTAAATCTGATAATAACTTTTTATGAAACTTTTTTCCATTGAACATTTAAAGAAGAGGTGGTAGTGTAATAATACCCTTGTAGATATTTTGATCACTTCACACTCATAATGTGTCTTCCCTTTGTATGTTTCAGTGCTGTGCTGGAGTTCATCTGTGACCTCATGTACAACATCACCATGAGCCTCATACACACCTCGGTGCAGGGGTTCGTCTTCCGAGCTGTGCTCAAACAGGAGATTGGATTCTTTGACGCCACATCGACAGGTAAATCATGTGTACATGTACATATGACACGGAAATAAAGCGCACCGTGTACAGCAGGTCATCATGAATAAATCCTCAACCCATTTTCCTTCCACTTAAAGTACATACTTTCATTTTTATCAAGGCCCGAGCTTCCTGATTTAGTGAAAATCCAGAATACATAAGATTTCGACCACCTGTTGAATACATACTGACATTGTAATGCTGCTGCTCTTTTCTCAGGTGAACTGGTGTCCCGCATCACCACGGATACCAACGATATGAGTGAGGCGCTGAGTGAGAAGCTAAGCCTTGTCATGTGGTACACGGCACGTTTTGGCTTCCTCTTATTCTTCATGGTGAGCCAGTCATGGAAGATGACCCTGCTCACTTGCATGGGACTGCCCATCATCTGGGTCATACCTGAGCTCACTGGACACTTCCACCAGGTAAACAGGGGTTCCATATATTATATATTATTATATATATTAATGAATTATTATTATATGGTATTTAGTAGCCTGATATTTCCCTCAGGAGTTACCTGTAGCTAAAGTTATGTGATTATTGGACTTATATTTGCCAGATGGACAGAAACATGACTGTTAAATGAATGCTAATGTTGGTCCGTGTCAACAAATCAACTTAAGAGGGTGGTAGGTGAAGGTGATTTGTCAGAGTTGTGCTTATAGCTTGTTACAGCCTGCCCTCAAGTGGCCTACAAAAAGAAAATCAGTTAATGCACCCCTAGGGAAAAAATCCAACCCCTGGTGCTGTTGAACCTTGTAGATAATGTGACATATCCAAATATTTCCAGGACAGATCATGTCCATCAGTATCAAATTGTCACAAATTCAATCAGTTTTTTTCTTGAATCCATGTTTCAGACTATTGCTGCAAAGGTACAGGCTTCACTGGCCAAAGCCAACCAGGTGGCCACAGAGACGTTCTCCTGCATGAAGACAGTGAGGAGTTTTGCCAATGAGGACGGTGAGACGGAGAGATACAGACTGCAGCTGGACGACACTTACGCCCTGAACAAAAAGGAAGCAGCAGCCTATGCAGCCTCTACCTGGGCTAACAGCGTGAGTTACATAAAGCGTGCAATGGTTTCTTATATGTTTATCTTAATATTGTTTAATGCAGTTCCTTTATTGTGAAAACCATTTTTTTGTTCTCCCAGATGGCCACTTTGGCCCTGAAGGTGTGTATTCTGTACTATGGAGGAACGCTTGTGACCAGGGGCGGAGTTAGCAGTGGAGACCTGGTGTCCTTCGTCCTCTATGAGCTACAGTTTGCCTCTGCTGTTGAGGTGAGCCACAGACCATGAAGGGAATGAGACTGAATGAACTAATTATGTTGTTGCACATGTTTCCTGTAATGCAGAATGATCAAACTAATAAGTACCTCATTCTACGCCTCTCTTCCAGGCTGTCATGCATTATTATCCGGCGGTGAAGAAGGCGATTGGTGCCTCTGAGAAGATCTTTGAATATATGGATCGGGAACCTAAAGTACCCACACCGGGCAGTTTGGCCCCTCAAAATCTTGTGGGACACATTCAATTCCAAAACGTTACATTTTCCTATTCTGATGAAAACAACTCTGTGCTCAAGGTGCGTGTGTTTATCTCTTATGCATTTAATGTATTTACAGTTTAAATGATTTTATCGCATGCAACTCTTCACCCTGTGAATCCTTTTCATCTACCAGGACGTGTCTCTGGAGATGAAGCCGGGCAAAATCACTGCTCTCGTGGGACTCAACAGATCAGGAAAGTCTACCTGTGTCAAGCTGCTAGAGAGATTTTACCAGCCTCAGAAAGGAGAGATCCTACTGGATGGGAAACCACTACAAAGCTATAAAGACCAGTACCTACATGACAAGGTGGGCTTTAGTTTCTGTGAGTTTCTAAGTGACAGAAAAGGTCGACTTAAAACTGTTAAGCTGTTGTTTTAAAGCATTTAGGTGTGATGCAGAGTTCTGCACTCCTTAACCTCCGATGATCACGTGACATTTTTGTTATTCACGTCACTGAGAGATCTATTTTTATTATGAAAATTGGCACATTTAAACTTAAAATTCCTGCAATACTATAATAATTAAAAACAACAGTAAAGACTGTGAGGAGCATTTTCCTTAGGGTGGTTTGCAGAACTCTATCTAACCCCTTTTTCACTTGGAATGAATAAGCTAAATTACTGTACTCTTTATTTGGCATGATTTATGGCATTTTTTGACACCCTAAGGGGGTTTATGAAGTCATTGCACCACAAAAATTGGCAAAAACATAAGTGAATTTCAAAGCTGAGACCATTAAACGAAAATGAAATTAGCCCCCGAGCTGTTCAGTGATGATATAAGCAAGGTGAATCACAGTTCATTGAAAGTATGATTTAGATTAAAATACTCCACACACTGGTCACAGTGAACACTTTTCACCTACTTGTATTCTGCTGTCGCCCTCATCGTAAACCGTTCTCATGCCAGCTGTGCAGTCACTGACGTTTTCCTCTTCGTCCTGTTTGTTTAAAGATTGCTGTGGTGAGCCAAGATTGCGTGCTGTTCGCTCGCTCCGTGCGGGAGAACATCAAATACGGCTACGAGGATGCCTCTGATGAGGACATGTACGAGGCTGCCAGGCTGGCTAGTGCCCACGAGTTCATCACGGAGCTGTCCAAAGGATACGACACAGGTTGGACCCACAGACACCCTGAAAGAAATTTTCTTTTTTTTAAATTTTTGTTTTAATTGTTAGATGTTAATGACATTACAAGTCTCAAATATTATCACTGATATTACTGCTCAACGTCTGTTTATTGAATTCATTTAAGTACACTCGTCTTTTTCAGTAGGTGAATCCATCTATCTATCTTCTCTGCCACTTATCCAGGTTACGGATGCAGTTTCTGCTGATTTTTTTTCACTCACACGTCAGTGGTGATCCAAAATGAAAATATGTGGAATTTAGTGGATTTGTGTGGGGGGGTTTGTCTGTAATGTGATATACAATATTTGTTTAAATTGATTCTGGGTAATGCAGTTCTAATCCAATACACTTCTTTTCAAATTCAGCGGATATCTCGTCCTGCTCTGTTTGTGCTCTGATTAAAAATCCGGCTCAGATCAGGCCACAACACACCAACTCGTTATTCCAGCCAGGATTTGTGTGTCAGTCAACGTTCACTGACTTACAGTTTACTTCACTTAGTTTGTTAAGTTGTGCTGTTGTTGTGATGTTAGCTGTAGAATCAGGAGATCACTGTCTGGAGCTGCAACTTTGGCAACAGTTTGCAAACCCACCACATAGCTAACATTCGTTACTGCTAATAGACTCTTTAATAGATATGTGTCTTGCACCATTAAGTGAGCTGCGATATTGCCTGTTTGGACTAGTTTTCTATCACACTTTCCCTGCTAAACCCCTGCTGAATAATAAACGGCCTGATGAATTTAATGAACTGCTTTTGTGTAATCAAAAACACTTGAGGTCTTGCTTTAAACAAAATACACTTCTGTTTCTCAAGGATGTACATAAACACAGTGACGGTATGCCTTTCTGTTGGACAGATGCTGGTGAGAAGGGAGGCCAGGTGTCTGGAGGCCAGAAGCAGCGCATTGCCATCGCCAGAGCTTTAATCAGACGACCCAAAATCCTGATACTGGACAACGCCACCAGTGACCTGGACACAGAGAATGAATACCAGGTAGGTCGTTCTTGAGTTTCTCAAATTCCGCTCATTATTTACTTTTGCTTTCCACATGTAACACCGAGTCGTGATTGTTTTCGACAGGTCCACAGAGCTCTGTTAAACCAAGCCAACAACTGCACCATGCTGCTGATATCCAACAAGATGAGCGTTGTAGAGAAGGCCGATCATATAATCGTCCTCGACGAAGGGACGGTAAAGGAGGAGGGCGGTCATGATGAGCTGCTGGAGCACGGCGGCCTTTATGCTGAACTGGTGCAGAAGCAGAACATGGGCTTTCACCGCAAAGAAGAGGAGGAGAAGAACGACACAAACTGAGGACGGCGGTTGCCATCAAGCCGGGGGAAGCACTCCAGTTGGAAGTTTGCTGATTAAATGTTCAGACTTCAAAAGGTCAAAACTCCAGCAATACTTGTTCTATAAATAACAACTTCATTGTGAAACCACATTGTGCCACAAGTGTTGCTAGAGTTTAGGCCCATTGAGAACATCTCCCTTCTCTGTTCGGAAGAAGGTGAGGTTGTACTTGAAGACACACTTGAAGAGTGTAATTATATATCATCATTTTGTATGTTTTCTGTAAAATTGTCAGATTTTACATATTACATATAAAGGTATTTCATCACGTTGATGCGAAGCATCGTCAAAATCTTGCTCATTGATTTGCAACATCACTCACAAAAGTCTAAAACCAATTTTTGTATTTATCATATCGACCAACCCTACAGTTCATACTTGTCAGCTCCCACATGCCTATGGATGTGAATGAAGACATTCATCGTGGTCATACTTTTTTTTCACTTTGCAAACCAAAAAATCAGCAGCTTTAGATTTTAGGTATCCTAAATATAATAATATTAAAGATCACGTGTTTCTAAATGCTTTTGTTGTTTGTATTTTTAATATTTGTCCTTTTTTTTTGCACTTTTCTCTTGTATTGTTGATTCTGCTACACTGACTGACTACTCTGTTTCCCACCCTAGAGTTTCCACAATAAATCTTTTGAATTAATTTTTCTTGTCTACACTTTTTTGTTTTTGTTTCACTTTTGGCTTTTCAAAAGCAAAAAGCCTTCAGTTCGGGCTACTTTGTAAATGTAGTTTGGAAGTATTGGAAAAAAATAATATTTGTGCATCTACTGTAAGTTGTTGCAGGTGTTTATGGGTGATTTGTATATATTAAAAATGTGTTTTTTGCCCAGCACACTTATACTGGAAGAAACTCTTTAGACGTGTTTGATTTTGCTTGCACTCCACAAATTTTACATGTACATGAGGCGTGTTACTCAATCATAAAATGTAGAGTGTGGCTTATCTCTAGACTTAAATCTTGACAGAAATTAAAAAGTTTTAAACTGAAGTGTGCGGTTTGTTTGATAGATGTAGGTGTTCACTGTGGAGGCGGGGTCTAATTTAAGATCCTGTTGAGTTGCTTCTTGGGAATTGTAGTCTTTAGTGTTTGTGGAGTTTGACCTACAGAGATTAAAAAACACAAGATATCTCAACCTCTGCTGCTTTAATTTGGACCTTTTCCATTAAAAACTGAATCCTGTGAGTCGCCGAGCTTTATGCAAGTGCAGTAATATATCAATGGAGTGCCCCTTTAAATACTGTGTCCTGCACCAGGTGATACAGGCAGTTATACTCTGACAAATGGTCTTTCTTGTCCAGCATCAGTCACTGATTTACAGCACATATAAAGTAGCTCTTGAGTTTTTAGGAAGGCTATAACACTCCTGGGGTTTGTGGTGGCATCTTTAAATACAAAATCTCTAGTTTCTTAGCTCATGTATGTTTATTAGGATACTGCATGTCAAACAGCAGACATAATGATATTCGTATGCAAAAGTAAAGCCCTAAATGTGAGTATTTAAATCTAAAAACTCAAAGTAATTCAACGCAGTTGCATCGCCTGCTACTATTGTGTGTTCATACATGACAGAGAACAAGATGTACCGACCAGGAGGAGCTGCGGTGGGCGTGTGTTTTGTTTGACAGTGGTGGTGTGTCGTTGGTGAACGTATCGTTCAGTTTGAACTCATCTTTTATATGACTCGGGAGTAATGAGTACTCTCAGTGAGTGATGCAGTCAGTCAAGACAGGAAACAGAAACGATTATTTCACAACTCAACGACTGACTCTCTCGTTCATTTGTCCCATGACAGGCAGCTCAGCCTGTATGAGGCCTGTGTGAGGAGTGGTACGCACAGCGGTTCGTTCATACAGGTCGGTCTTTCGTTCATTTGTCACGTCGCCCACAAGAGGGCTGCAACACTGCACTAGTGAATGAATGAAATGATGAATGAATGAAAAAAAAAAGATTTGTTCAATTTACCATCCGAGAGATTTCAAGACTGGCCCACAGAGTTAGGTAAAGTAGCTGCTTTTGAAATAATATCCTATAGTATAACAAATGATACTGATAAATATAATGAGAAATAGGGAATGTTTTTAAGACTGTATTCTTTACAGGGTAGCTAAAATATTTCTGCATATATTAATCATAATGGGCTGTTTTTGGGGGGAGCGTGATGGAAATGAAGGTGGAGGTGGACTGGATGTTATGCAGGGATCTGTTTTCCGGAAGTCTACTTGTGGTCAGTAAATTTCACATGGGACAACAACAGTATAGTGGTCGTTTCCTGGTAAATGTATTTTTTTTTTCATTTTCTATTTGTTATTTTTATGTTTTATTGTCATCTTTTATCTTGACCTTTGTTATTTTTATGTTTTATTGTCATCTTTTATCTTGACCTGGCTTTATTTTTATTTATTTTTTGCATTCTTTTTTCCCACTGTTCTCTTAGTAAATCTTGTAAAAATGTAAAACTCAATTTGATTTGATTTGATTTGATTTACTTAGCACATAATTAATTACATTATCCATAAAAGATAAAACAAACAAGAAAAGAAAGAAACTCAAAAACAAACGAACAGCAAAAGGATATTATGCACAGCGGACATGCAAGGAGGTCCGAAAAAACCCTCAAGGGGCTTGTCAAGAGATCCTCCTGAAACAATTACAGGGTATGAATAAGAATGCAAGCTACTGTATTATACAGGGCATATACAACTAAGGACAGCTTCAAAAAAATAAAAAAAATAAAACACAGCTGAACACATAAATCCAGGATATACACACATCAAGGTGTTATAAAAATTAAAACGGAACATTCAGTTCTTGATTACACAACATACGTTTAACAGATTTTTTAAAAGCTGGTTGAGAGAGTTTAAGAAAATGAAAAAAATTGAATCATAACATTTTTTTCCCGTCCGAGAGTAAGTGATCCGATTCAGTAAAAAAGACTCGAACTTCCCACCGCTATTTGACGGACGTCTCGCCGCAGCCAATCAGAGCGCAGCCTCCACCTCGAACGCGACAGGAAATACGCCGCACTGCCACGCGGTGGGGTTTATATAGGGTCAAGCGGAAGCGTTTAGGCGCCATTTCACTGCGGAGCTGCTCAGTGGTCTGTCGGTGGAAGTGCAGCGACAGCAACGGCAACGGCAACGGCAACGGCGGCGGTGGAGGAAAAAATTGGATTGTAATAACACTCCGCCTTCAGCCCGATGGAAGCGGCCGTCAACCCGCCTCACGACAGGTAAAATAAGCCCCAAAATAAGTCGTTTTAACCGGCGCCGGTGAAGCCGGACGACCGTTGGATGTCATCGTTTAACCGTTACCGTTAGCCTCCCGATAGCTCGTCAGCTAACGGTCGCTTTAACACACACACACATTAATTCATTACACTCATTATCGCTTGTTTTTAATGTCTGACTGAATTAGTAGTAGTCGTTATTTTTCTTTCTTTCTTTTAGCTTTTTTTTTATTATTATTTTTTTTTAGCTCCAGTGAGCTAGTGAGCTGGCACAAAGGGAGTGAATGACAGCTGCGAGCCCCAACCGGCTGCTCCCCCGCCGGCTTTCTGACAGTCCCTGCTAACGCTAACATAGCTGCTGCTGCTGATGTGACCCATCGTATGAGATGATATATTTTTTATTAATATGCTTCTGTGTGTCGATAAAAACACGTAAATAAACCACAGGATGTGCATGTAAGGTTAGTTAGCTTCCAGCTCACAGCTGCTGTGTGCCGGTGAACAAACTGTAACTGACAGGTCGATAGTTTAACCAGCTCTGATGCAGCATCTGTGAATACAGACACAGTGATGTTGTGTAGTTATTTATGACATAAAATCGTTGTCTTGTATTTTTATTTTTTTTGCCTTCTGTCATTGTGAGCTAGTGTTTACAAACAGGGAGGGCGGGGCCTCCAAACCACGCGATCAGCAGCTGTTTGGGGTGGAAATGATTGACTGCATTGTTTTGGTTTAAAGTGCTTAGGGATGCTGTGTGTGTGTGTGTGTGTGTGTGTGTGTGTGTGTGTGTGTAAGTGGGAGTAGAATAAATGCAGCAAACGCTTCATTAGTTTGTAATAAAACAGTAACGTTACATCATAGAATAAATAAACAGGTAGGTACTTTTAGCCACCAGGTATCAGGGTTATGCTCATATGATATGACATAATAGACTACATTTAAGCATTTTTCTTGATTACTTTATGTTTTATTGCGCATGATCTTTCTTGGTTACTTGGTTTTTATTTTACTGTTATTTCCCTGTTCTACTTAACTGTTATTTATTTCAAAGACTGAATTCTTTTATAAGGTTTTAGATATACATATTGCATAGTTCACTGTTACTGGTTCTACTTAACTGTTATTTATACGTGTGTGTGTGTAGTGTTAAATAGGATATTGTATAGGTGTATATAGTGTTAAAGTTTTGTTTACTTACTATCTCACTTACCGTCTGGGAGCTGCTGTAACAAAACCTATTTCCCTGCAGGGATTAATTAAGAGTTTCTGATTCTGAAATAGAATAGTAAAGCCTCTATTGTCATTGTACGACAAATTACAGAGGGCTTCGACGAGGTGCTGGTCCTAATATAGGTAATAGTATAATACCACAATATAAATACACATGCAAAAATAAAATGTAGATGCTGTATAAAGAGAAAACAGCTGGTATTCATGAAAAGTGAGTGCTGCGTCTTGCTTGTATTTGCATAGCAAATGGTAAAAGCAATTATTGAGGTACATGAGGTTACTGCTCGTGACACGGGAAGTTATCGCACAAGAGATTTTTTGCATGTTGGGGGGGGTTAGTGCATGTGTGTGTGTTCAGGATGGTGACGGCTTTGGGAAAGAAACTGTTCCTGAGTCAGTTTGTCCTGGCTGTAGTGCACCTGTAGCGTCTGCTAGGTAGGTAAGTGTCAGGGTTATGCTCATGATATGACATGATGGACTACATTTTTTAATTACTTTATTTTTTATTGCACATGATCTTTCCTGACTCAGTAAAGCACAATATACAGTTGACCCAGTATACAGTGCTTTTATTTTTTTAAACCAGCATGTATATGCTTTTTGGCCATTACATTCAAAATTAGTCATTTAGCTGACACTATTCTCCAAAGCGATTTACAAGGAGCAATTTTAGGGTTCAGTATCTTTCACCAAGGACACTTTGACATGCACTTGACCGGAGGAGCCGGGGATCGAACCGCCGATCATCTGATTAGTGGACGACTCGACCTCCTGAGCCACAGCCGCCCCACATTAGTGAGCCACGTGAACAAACAAACGTTTTTTGATGTAAAACACTTCCATGATGACCGTCTTTGTGTTCCACTACAAACCCACTTTTTGTGTTTAATAGATTATCACTTTGTTGGACACGTAGAAGACTTTAATCTGAATCGAGGTTATTCCCATTAAAGATCACACAAAAAACTGAATCCACTATTTCAGTTCATTTACATGACTTCATAAATAATCCACAAAGTTAGAAGTGGTGTTCAAACATGTTTGACTATTGTCATTTATTTATTTACCACACAATGTTTTTCCCAAGACTCGTGCGGTTCAGTCGTTCTTTGTGTTGCTGGGACTGATGTAGAAAATCAGCTCACGCAGGCTTTGCCACATTTTGTGTGTCAGTGGGGCAAGTGTGTGTGTCCTGAACTCTGGGGTAAGATTTAACTTCTTCTAAATCTGGTTCATGTGCGCCGCTTAGAGGGAGGTGAAACAAGGATGTCGGGGTTGACACGGTGGCCTCGCCTGACTACATGATCTGAGAACGCTGTCTTCCTGTTCCTGTTGGAGAGTTTGTCCTTTTTGCATTTTAAACCACTCTTAATAGTAACTGTGCAAGTGGTGGGCAGCTGTAGCGCCCAGGGACCAACTCCAATTTTGAGATCAAAGTCAAGCCTCAGTCGAGTCAAGGGCATCGGCAGAAGTATTCCTGACATTTATAAATGGGAAGAAGCCAGAGCTCAGGTTTTATACAGACTTTATTTCTGTATGTAATCATCCTTTGTGTACATAGGTTTGTTTATTTAGGCATTTATTTATTTATCTGAAAGCTCAAAAACACGAGACAGACTTAATGCATCGCTGTTTGGTTGTGCAGTGTTATTATACATCCTTGCAATGTACAAAACCCCCAAAAAAGTGCAAATTACATCAGTTATTTTTCAGAAATATGGCTGTAAGCTCACTGTATGTGTATACGAGTCTCAAGTAGTAACATTGAGCAGCTATCTGTGACCGTGTCACAAGTGTCAGACGTTCAATTTAGCTCCCAGTTTCAGGCATTGAATATTAATGATTCAAATGGCTCGAGCTAAATTTAAACACGATGATATATATCTCTCAGATTTTGCAGTCCTATCGCCCAGCCTTACTATAAGTGAATGTTGTGGTGTTGTAGCCGGTGAGGGCCCATACGATGGTGGTTCCCATGACTGTGCTAAAAGTAGCAGCCTATTGATAGAGTCAGAGTTCCCCGGTTATCTGACTGTGAGGGCAGAGCTCGAGCTTCACTGGACATGTGCTGCATGAATGAAGCATGTGTAGGCTGCAGAGTTTTCTATGAGCGTGTGCGTTCATGGGAGTGGACGGCAGATCGATGAATCGATAGCTGCATTGGAAGGAGACAGAGGCCATTCAGATTTTTAAAAAAATCACCAGGCAGCGTTTCTGTCCTGCTGTTCCTCTCTATCATCACATAAATATGTATGTATCTTTATCGTTTCCCCTCCTCTTTCTGTCTCCTTCCCTTCAGCTCCCTCGTAGGGTTGTCCAGTGGCGGGATGGACCAACACAACAGCTCGGGCAAACGCATTCGCAAGCCCTCCTTGCTGTACGAGGACTTCGAGAGCCCGTCTCTGCCGCACACGATGCCCCAGGGGCCTCCTGTCCCACCGCAGCCCCCCGTGAAGGATCCCAGCCGGCTAGGCCGCATGACCAACCAGCTGCAGTTTCTCCAGAGGACTCTGATAAAGTTTCTGTGGAGGCATCACTTTGCCTGGCCTTTCCACGAACCCGTGGACGCATACAGGCTTAACCTACCGGTGAGCTTGAACAGAGAGACTTTCTACTTTCGCTTTTCATTTAGCTGAGCTTTATTTATTTTTCTGCAGCTCCCAGAGGTTCCCAGCCTCAGATGTCAAAGCAAAAACCCCCTACTGGATGCTGCTTGTTTATTTTTCATGCTTCACAAGTTGCAGTTTCACTTTTCATAGAATCTCCATGTGTGTCTCACTCACAGGATTACCATAAAATTATCAAACAACCCATGGACATGGGGACCATCAAAAAGCGCCTGGAGAACAGTTTCTACCGCAGTGCAAGTGAGTGCATACAGGACTTCAGCACAATGTTCACCAACTGCTACATCTACAACAAGGTAGGTTAAAAGGTAAAAAAGAGATTTGTACCCATCATGTTTCTGTCCTGGCCCCACTCCACTGATTACATTTAATATCAGGTGCTCACCGTGTGTTGTTTTAACTGACCTAAAAACCCAGTTAGGTTTTTTTTTTATTGATGATCCAGGTCCAGGTGCAGACCAGGAGGTTTTCTTAAGGGCAGATTTTAAACCTTTATTTCCCGTGAGAAAATGTTCATCCAGCACTTTTGCAAACAGAAACTTATCTGAACTACTCCGCTATCACACGCGACAGAACGTGTGCCGGCCTGCATATACCGTACGTGTGCTACACCGAAACCTGTGAGAGGAAAATGAAAATATCAAATTGACAAGGAAACAAATGAGTACAGCGTCCAACTGTTGAGAAACACGCTGCAAATAGTTTTTACAAATCAGACAGCTGCTCTGGAGACGAACACGATGTCGGTTACACACCAGAGATTCTCACGATGATCGTGAAACATCCAAGTGTCTTGGCCAAGAGTGTCCAAGTGGTAGTTAATCCCAGAAACACTGATTGTGTCTTAGCATCTAGCTGTGACACCAAAGATCATTTTCACTCCGTTTCATCCATTTATCTCTTTTACTTTTGTTATTCATTTCCTTTAGAAAAGAGTACAAGTACTGTCAGACTCCATTTGTGAAGATGGATCAAACTGATGTTTCGTATTTAATGTATTCATGGTTTTTATCAGCTTATCATTAAAACATTAAAGTTGATATATTGAATTTAAAGTCTGTTTCGGACTTCTTGCAGTGTGCTAATTCCTTTTTGAATTGTTTTCTTGACTAGCCGACAGACGACATCGTGCTGATGGCCCAGTCCTTAGAGAAGATCTTTCTCCAAAAGGTGGCCCAGATGCCCCAGGAGGAAGTCGAGCTGCCTCCTCCAGCTCCTCGAAACAAGAACAGCCGGGGGAGAGGTCGCAAATCAGGTGTTTGTGTGTTTGTATTGTAATTTGAATGACACATTTGCAAATGAGTAACCGCAATAATATAACATGTAAAAGTAGGATTCATGATGGGAAATGGTTGGTCAGGGTAGGGTTAGGCTTTATTACTAAAGTGGAATATACTGCATCTCTCAGCATCGAGGGCTCAGCAGGTGCCAGCGGTCTCCCAGTCCGCCTACTCCCCTTCTTCCTCGGACACCGGGGAATCCATGCTGGCCAACTCTCCCCAGACTGTGCTGACCAAAAGCCTTCCTCCGGCCAACATCATGGGCCTGCCTCCCACACAGCCCACAACTAAGGTGTGTGTATACGAAACACACAATGTGTTGAATTACATAAGGGTTGAAATAAAGTCACAGTCAAGTCATAATATTGTGATTTATAATGACTTCCAACCTCTGTGTTTCTAGAAAAAAGGCGTGAAGCGTAAAGCAGACACAACCACCCCCTCCACCATGGGCTTATCTGTGGGCATGTCGGGAGCAACACACATGGTGGGCTTGGGCAAAGGAGGACACGGGGGCCAAGTCCATGACACCTCCATGCACAGCATCTCCTCCATGGGTGGGATGAGCTTGGAGACTCCACCTGGTATGGGGCTGGTCAGGAGCCCCGGAGGTCCCGTCCTGCTCCAGCCAATGATGGCGGGCACGGGACGCAGAGTGGGCAGCGGACGCCCCATTAAACCCCCCAAGAAGGACTTGCCCGACTCTGTCCAGGCTCAGCCCTCGAGGAAGGGGAAACTAAGCCCTCAGCTGAGGTACTGCAGCGGGCTGCTGAAGGAAATGTTGTCAAAGAAACACGCCGCATACGCCTGGCCTTTCTACACGCCTGTGGACGCAGCCGCGCTGGGACTTCACGACTATCACGACATCATCAAGTGTCCCATGGACCTCAGCACCATCAAGGTGACTTCTCATGCTTTTAGCTCATGGAAACAGGAATAGGCAGGATTCTGTGTTACTGATTACATAGTAAAGTTATGTTTCAGATCTTTTGCTACAGTAATTCTGTTATATTAAAGTAATAAATTGCAAATCATCAAATATTAAGAAGTTTAAAAGACTGACGTGTGGTTACAGTCCTAAATTTGTCTCTTCCCAACCGTCTTCAGAGGAAGATGGACTGTCGTGAATACAGGGACGCTCAGCAGTTTGCTAGCGACGTCAGACTTATGTTTTCCAACTGCTACAAGTACAACCCACCTGACCACGATGTCGTGGGCATGGCACGGAAGCTTCAGGTGAGCCCACATGTTTTAATTCTACTTTTCAAATACTGAAATCAAAGTTTAGCATGCTGTGAGAATTTTGGCTTTTTTTTATTTTATTTTTTGTACCTCAGGATGTGTTCGAGTTCCGTTTCGCCAAGATGCCAGACGAGCCGCACATGGATCACACGGCCATGTCAATAGGCCACCCGACATCCTCGTCCTCCTCTTCTTCCTCCTCCTCGTCCTCGTCTTCCTCCACCTCAGAAAGCGAGCCGAGCAGTGAGACCGAAGAGAGCGAGAGCAGCCCCAACTCAGACAGCGAGGAGGAGCGAGCGCATCGCCTGGCTGAGTTACAGGACCAGGTGTGCACGCAAGTAAGACGAGTACTGTTTATTTATCCGGGTGTCTTTTATTACGACAAATTTCACGTGGAAACAAACATTTTTACGCTGAATTTTTCAAATGAATTCTCAACAGCTCCGGGCCGTGCACGAGCAGCTGGCCGCCCTCTCCCAAGGCCCCATCGTCAAGCCCAAGAAGAAGAAAGAGAAGAAGGACAAAAAGGAGAGGAAGAAAAAGAAAAAGCTGGAGAAGCGGAGAAGCGGCGGCAGAAGCAGAGCTGGCTCTGAGGAATGGAAAATGCCCGGCAAGATACTGAAAACCAAGTCTGCCAGAGCGGGCGGATCCCAACCCAAGAAAAGCCAGGGGAAGAAGAGTAACAAGAACAGCAAGTTAGTAAAATCATGAATGAATAATGTCGTTTTTAATTCCCAGTAAAACAAAAATAATCTTGATGATAATGGCTCTGTTGCGACTGTATCCACAGGACCACAAAGAAGCCGTTCTACCCTCCAGTCGCCCCTTCCATGCTGCCTCACTACGACTCCGAGGAAGAGGAGGAGATCGTGCCCATGTCGTACGACGAGAAGCGCCAGCTGAGCCTCGACATCAATAAGCTACCGGGAGAGAAGCTGGGCCGTGTGGTGCACATCATTCAGTCCAGGGAGCCTTCGCTGAGGGACACCAACCCCGAGGAGATCGAGATTGACTTTGAAACACTCAAGCCATCGACGCTGAAAGAGCTGGAGCGTTACGTCATGACCTGTCTGAGGAAGAAGCCCCGTAAACCTTACGGTGATATAGGTAAATGGAACGTCCACCAAATGAATACTACTACAGGGATAGCTGATCAACATCCAGCAGCCAGTTTTGGGGCAGTACACAAACCTTTGGTGCTAAAATAGATTTCATATGATTGGGTAAGGCCGTTTTTGCAAGACGAGTTCAGTTTCTGACCCTCAAAGCAGCTTTTTTTTAAAAGTTCAAATGAGTGTCAGTCATTTTGGATGGATGAATTTGAACAGATTACATTGGATTTTAAAATTTTTACATATACTAATAATCATAAATTCAGTGTTTTCTTCTCACTGATGTTTGTTCTTTGTCTGAGTGAAAGCTGTGTGAGTACAGCTTCACTGTGACCTTATCGTATAACTTTATATCATCAATAATATAATCTTTATGTTATGTTATGTTAATGATCAGACACAGGCTTACTCCATATATTTCTTTCATTTTTCTTCCACCCCTTAAAATCAAGAAGCCTTGGCGACCCCTAGTGGGCGTTATGAGGCGTTTGCTTTGGTCAGTGTACAGTACACTACTACTCAAAGGTTTGGGGTAACCTGATATACTGACGTTTTTCTTTCTTTCTGTTTAATAATTGGTATTAGAACAGATAAAAACAGTATAGTTCAGTTCAGTTTGAACTAGTTTTGGCCCCAAAAGAAGAAGAAGAATGAATTATTAAACTTCCATTGAATCGCTGTCCCCACAGTGTTGCATGACAGGGAACAATACTGTTGTAACCATTGTTTTTTCCCTCAAATATTTCAAATCTGAATTTTGTTTTCCAGCCCAGAAAAGCAAAAGCGACTCAAGATCGTTTTTACACAACAGAGCAAACGGGCGATAAATGTTTGTCTGTTTTTCTTTGTTCCTCTGCGGTCGCCTCAGTGGTCAGATCAAATGGGTTTAACTTCGCCATGTCCATAGTTCATGTAGAGTTGATGTACGGTCATCCAGTTCCAACAGTGTTAACCTTAGACTAACCTTCAGTTTCTATTTTCAAGATTTAAGAATAACTTTGCTAAAGCAACACGCCTGTTTTGATTCCAGCTTGTTCGAGGCATTACTGCGCTCTTTAAATCCATCCGGACTTTTATGCTAAGCTTCAAATTCCTTTTAACCAATAGAAGAAAACAAAACATTAGTTTTATTTGCAAGCCCTTCATACAAAATGACATCTTTTTAAAGATGACTTTCTACAATCTGAAAGGAGTATCAGCCACCTGTTACGCAGACAGTCAGGCCAAACATGAGCACATATAATCACGTTACATCAGAGGACACGGGTTAAACCATCAAGACAGTGACGAGAAAAGGACGAGACACAATCTGACAAACGCAGACAGGACGCCGAGCAACGAGAACAGATGCTGCAGTTACTTTGTAACCAAGTTACACGCGACGGAACAGTTCTGCACTTTTGATATCAAATTCAAATTTTTCCCCCGACTGGAAATTAACACGTACCTGTAGTTTTACACCAGATTGACAGAGATTTAGTGTTTCCTCAGCCAGATGATGCACTCGACTGTACTCGCATCTTTTATTCATCTCTCCCCTCCGTGTGTCTCACTCACTGAAGGCCTAGTTTTCCTCCCAAGTAAACACGGCTGGGTAAACTACTTAGTATGTACAATATGACAACACGGTGCTCGATGCACGAAGCATTTAATCAATGACACTTCACAGAAGTTTGTGCAGTGTTGGGTCACGTCATGAAGCCACGGCAAGCTTCCCACATGAATGACTGAATCAGTAGTAAATTTAATGAGCTAACTCCTTTTTTGTAGCGAGAGCAAGGTCAGCTCCTGCAGAGTGAAGTCACAGCTCTTTGGCTCTCTGCTAAAGAGAACTGATGCAGAGAGTGAGTAGCTGGTCATTGGGGTATCACATGGTTACATCCCATTAATTATGTCTGATTGAATTTGGCCTCCAGACGTCCTGAGAGAAAGCCCCGATGTCGTTCACCACTAAAACACCAGTCACTGCCTTAACGTACGGACCTGCAGGCATGTAACAACCTTTTGTCATCTTTTTCACGTACAGCAGCAAAGAAGGGCGGCGTGGGCAAATCTAAAGAGGAGCTGACCCTGGAGAAGAGGAGGGAGCTGGAGAGGAGGCTGCAAGACGTCAGCGGGCAACTCAACTCTGTCAAGAAACCTACGAAGCCTAAAGGTGAGCTCGCATATCTCCATGTGTACCACATGTATTATCACAGCAGGAAGGTTCTTGGTTTGAGGCCTTGAGCCTTTATCTTTCCTTCATCTGTATCTGTAAAACATTCATTTATTTACTTCTCTCTCTCTCTCTCTCTGCGCAGTGGAGAAGCCCAGCACTGTAGAGACTCACACGGAGCCCACACGCCTCAGCGGCAGCAGCTCCAGCTCCGATTCCTCCTCCTCCTCATCCTCGTCCTCGTCCTCAGACACCAGCGATTCAGACTCTGGTTGAGCTACTTTAGCACTGGCTAAGAGAGAAGACACTAATATAAACTCAGGGACTTGGGCTGGCCCAGGACTCGACACACCCTGAAACAGTAGCGGGCTGAGATATTAGATACCAACGGCGGAAAAATACACACTCCCAAGCGAACTCCTTAAAATGTTCTGAATGTGAGACTGAAGGGATGTGACGCGACGTCTCTGTGGATAATCGTAAAAACCCCAAACTCTAAATGCCTTGGTTTCCCCCTTCCTCCCCTTTGTAAATACTTGTACAAATTTATGTTTCTTTTATAAAGAAGAATTTTATGGTGATCCCCCAAAGAGGGAAGTGGAGTAATTAAAAAAAACAAAACAAAAGGATGTGGAAAAACAGGCCTTACTCCAGATCTGCTTCGGCTGGCCTTACGCTGTGTCCTCTGGTGAGGGAACGGGAAAGTTTATTTATTTGTTTTTTCTTCACCAACATCTCCTCAAGACATTACTGGAATTTGAACCAGCAACCCTTTCGGTCACAAGCCTTGCTTTTCTACCATCTGACCTTCTGCCAGGCTTAATTTTAGATCGACCCCTTCCCCTGCTCCCTCCCCCCCTTTAGACTCAGCCTTAATCATTCAGATTGTTAAACACGATATTGTTAAACTCACAGGTCTAAAAACAAAAAAGAAAAAGCCTCTGGTATCAGCTGTTTTCAGGTCAAAGGTTGACGTTGGTTACAGTTTGAGTTCTGGATCGTTTCTCTTTGTTTACAGACTGAGCTCTACGCTGCAGTCTGTCCTACAGCCCGTACTTCTCGTTTGTTTCTTTTAGACTGTAGCACAGTATAGAAATGGCTTAACGTACTGTAATCCCAAAAGTTTGCGATTCAGTAACAACAGTTTGTATTGATTTCAATGGCTGCACTATTCTCCAAAAAAGACCGTTAAAAGACGGGCTAGTCTTCTGAACATGAGACTAATTGAAGTAACGTCTTCGGTATTTTGAAATCAGCTCTTGCTGTTCAGCTTCGGCATCGTTCCGTTCTCTTCATTCCATCTAACTGAAGCGTGCGTCTGTTTGAACACGGGCTGCTGAACGTTCTCCGATTATAGTGCAGGTTTCCAGTTTCCACATTGATCTCCGTAACATGTAAAAGTATCCGTAGCACTTAAACTCCGAAGGTTTCGTAAAGACTTCTGGCTGCTCAGCACTTACCGGAACAAATGGACTGAATGATGTGAAGCTGAATGATAAAAAATTTAAAAGATCATCTTTATTTAGACGTAAAGAGAAAGTCCTCATAGTCCAAGCATAGTTGAAGCTGTCGTTGAATGTTCAGTGAAAGAATATATGCTTGTATATACTTAAACTGTATTTGCTGTTGCACAAACTATCGTATTTCTGCTGTTCAGTCTTTTTTTTTTTTTCCCTTCTCGTTTCCTTTTCCTGTTTTTTTTTTCCGTTTCTGTTTTTCTACCTGCTGTTATTTCTCATTCCAGTTTAACTGTCTTAGTTGTTTCCATGAAGAGCGTTCACAAGAGCATCGCCGCCTCTGGTCAAGCAGGTTGTTTCCTCTCAGAAGCAAACCTTTCATCTGACAAGTGTGTTTATTAAAATATTCTCTTGTGTAGAAAGAGTCTGGAGTTTTGTCTTGCTGTCGGGGATCAGCGGGAGTTTGATGTTGCTGCCTCTGGGAAATTGTTGATGGCCTTTTGTGGCACTATGTTTTATGGACTAAACAACTAATTAAATTAAAAAATGAATAAGCAGATTAATTAATAAATCTATCCGTTGCCTTGAAGCTGACACTGAACACTGCTGGAAGTCAGGAGCACAAGTTACACCTCATTTTTGTGATTGCTACATAAATTAATAAAGTACAATGTGCTGAAGAGTGATGGAACAATCCATAACTTTAAAAACTAAAGATAATAACTGTTAATTAAAATGTTATGATTTGTCTCCACCAGGTGGCAGCAGTTACTCATGTTCAAATCTAGGTTACATCTTCCTTCAGTTTTTTTTAAACAGGTGGAAACATTGTTGTCACTGAGTTATGAGCAGTGATTGGCTTGTGTTGTAAGGAAGTCATCACAGCATATGAATGCAATATGTCAGCTTAATGTTTGGGAGGGAACGAGCTGCAGGCAGTAAAACCTGCTCTGTTTGCTGTTTGTTGGACCTGAAATGCAACATGGCGATAAATCTGTTCACAGCACTGCTGCTGCTGCTGCTCGTTGTTTATCTTCCAAAATTCAGCCACGGTAAGTTTTTGTAATTCAATTTATTTGTCATATTTAATCATGAGTGGAACAATCAGAATGAAATGTTTTGACTGTAAAAGGTTTTAAAGTGCAAAATGAAGAAAAGTTGGAGGATACTGAGGATGTATTTATTACTATGTATCAATTTACAGCATAGACACCAGAAAAAAACCTCACAGGTAAACACCTGTATGCTTTCTGACCTTCTGCCAAAGTGGCCAGGAATGGCCAGTATGACTGTGAATTTGACGGGGATCAGCTCCTTTAACCTATCAGGTAGTCCAGCGTCTGCCAGAGTTTGCAGAGGAGTGGACTCCTGATCCTCGACTGGACCGTGACACATACATATCCCTGGGTACCTGCAAGTACAACTTCAACCCTTCCATAAAAGGAGAAAACTATCCTCCAGAGGTCATAGGTGAGGATGAGTCATCATTTAGTCAGTGGTGGAAGAAGTACTCAGATCTTTTACTACCAACAATGTAGAAAAACTCCAAATCCTGCACTCTAAATATGTCATTCTAGCTAAACGTACTCAAAGTATCTAAAGTAAAAGTACTCTTTCTGCAGAACAGTGTCCCATATTTTTATGTGTGACATTATTTGATTGTTAATACTGATGTATAAATGTTTGAGCAGCATTTTACTGTTACAGCTGCTTGAGGTGGCGCTGGATTTAACTGCTGGATGAACAGTTAGGTAGTTTGATGAGAGGAAAGTAAATATTTGTTTTGGTAAAGTATATCATATTTAACTCAAACCTTTAAAAAAAAGTGAAAAGTTTGATGTCGAAAGACGTTGAGAATGCTTTATGTGTCTATTTTTATGTAATATCTGTATCTACAAAGTAAATACTAACTGTAGCTGTCACATAAATGTAGTGGAGTAAAAAGTACAGTAGTTCCCTTTGAGTAACCTAAAATGTAAATATTCAAGGAAAGTACCTCAGCATCATACTTAAGTAACATACAGAACTTGAGTAAAAGTCTCTAATGCTGCAAATAAAAGCTGCTAAATGACGAAAAACAAAACAGATTATAGAATCCCAGGAACAAAAGTCAGTGAATCTGTACTGTAATGGGAGGAACGGTAAGCTGTGTTGTTAAACACAAAGTTAATGAGCGGAGTGCTCCGGTGTGTATTCTTAAGAGATGAACAGGTACCAGGGAGGATAGTCCCTGTGAGCTGCAATTAACCTCTCATGGTGTGTAATCATGCACGTCTCTTCAGTGCGGGTTAAAGCGTCTATCAGTGTTTACTGTGCAGCTCTGAGCTGAAGTTTCTGTTAATTAGCGTATGTTCCTTAGTACTGGTATGCGTTTCTGTGGCACGAAATGTTTTCTATAGGTAGCGTGAGTAAAGTCTGGCATCAGTAAACTCTCTTGCTATCTGTGTGTGTGTGTGTGTCTCTGTGTTTTGTTCCCACAGAGGTTGCAGTACAAACAGACCAGCAGGCTGTAGAGGCTGCACTGTGTGTTTTGTGGTGTGATCCTGGGGCTGATTGGAGTCGTCACAGGACTGTGGTTCATCATGAAAGCCAACAAGTCCTGCCAGGCGTAACACACATCAAGACCAACACCTGAATCTCGATGTCAGACGTGTGATTATCTTTTTTTTTTCCCCCTCCTGTTCTTCCTCTGGGAGTCAGTTTTTTTTTTCTGTCACATCAGAGCTGTAATATTTTCTGCAACAACACCGAATCTAAACCTGGGCTAAGAAAAAACATCAGTTAAAGCAAAGTTTGATATTTTTGCTTTCTGGGAGTTGATGATGAGAAGATGCTTAACTTAGCACAGAGACCAGAAACAGCCAGCCTGGCTCCGTCCAACAGTAACAAAACCCACCTATTGCCACCACTAAAGCTCACTAATAACAAAGAAATCATCTTTATATGGTTTGTGTGCTTCAATTTTTGTTTGGATTCAATTAATCAATGAGCTTTAGAGGTACAGATTTTGTGTTTGTCTACTGGCTTTAGCTTTTCATTTCACAGACAGAGTGGTGTCAGCTCTTACCATCTAACTCTGCTAGATCCATCCATCTTCCATAATATATCTTTATCAGGGCTGCAGGGGGGCTGGAGCCAATCCAAGCTGACACTGGGTGAGAGGCCCGGTCCACCCTGGACAAGTCGCCTTTTCAACACAGGGCACACACATTTCTAAGAGTCATCTGTTTACACCTATGGGCTAATTTATCAAGTCATCGAGTCATCAACAGACTTTTTTTCACAGTGATGCTAATTAAAGTTCCATTTATTGCAGCAGAGACGTTAATTTGCATCATTAGTAACACCTGTGTTTACCAAGCAGCTGGGAAATGAAGCCAATGCGGAAGTGCTTAAAAATTGTAATTCCTCGATTGGCCACTTGAGCCTGGCTCCAGAAGTGAGTCAGTCTCCATAAGTCCCCATGTTCAAATGTCCAACTTCACAGCAGAAATAAACATGTTTACAGCCTGGTACAAAAAACAGTTTTGGTCTCTGTAGCTAATTTCCCCGTTTATGACAACTGTACTGAGGGTGAATTTATATACAACTCACCTGTTCACATTATATTAAGGCTTAAAGTTATGCATAACTGTTTAACTCACGGGTAGGTACCGGTACAGATGGCTTATTGGAGCACCCAGCCTCAGGTCCGCCGATGATCCACCTCTTTGCTGATATTTAGATTGATCGTGAGGTGGAAGAAGAAGTACATCCAACATAGCACTTTAGAAACCTACGAGTGACGTCACTCGTTCTTTATACTGTTTATCCTGCTATTTTATGACAAAATGTCAGCTGTAAAGAAGGTCTATTAACCTGCATGTGTTTGGACTGTAGGCAGACACGGGCTAGGGGGTTTGAACCAGGAACCTTCTTGCTGTGTGAAACACTGCACCTCCGTGCCACCACAGATCATCTACAAAAAAAAGTGGAACTATTGTTGTTTGTCAGGTTAACTAAAGCTCATGAAGGGGACTTGAAAATGTCTGTTCCTGTATGTTGTACATGTGCAAAATAAAAGAGAACATCTCCTTTACATTGCCTGCTCGTGTCTCTGTTTAACCCTTCATCACAGCAGCCTGTGTCATCACTAACATGTTGGCAAAGTCACCATCAGTTTTCACAGGACAGACTCAGCTTCTGTTCGTCATGTCTGCTTGCTTTGCTTTCTTTTTTCCAGTACTGGCACAGAATGGCGACGCTCCAAACTGCCTCTGTTCTCTGCTGAGTTTATTTGGCTCGGGCCTGAATCTAATTATTTTCACAGCGATTGATAAGATAGCTTCCACATTTTAATATGGAAGTGAAGCAGAGCCTCTGAGGGATGCATTTGAGATCTCAAACAGTGAAAATACTGCAGCTTTGATTTTTTTTTTTTTTCAATAAAAGTATATTCAGTGGTAAAGAAATAATTCAAACCTTGGACTCTCTAAGTAAGATTAAGATTGCAGTTTGGGGCTCAAATTATAGAGGAGAGAACGAATGCTGAATGATGAATTAGTGTACAGACGTGCTGATTGTGCATTGCATTGCATAGGGAGAATAAAACCAGACATTTCCTCATTGACAAGTAAAAATTCTCTATCAAATATTTTGTACGTGACAACATAATTCCACCTGTGACCAAACCTGAAAGACCTGTTCGTCTTGCATAAACTTTTGCGTCATTTATTTCACATGACTGAGCAGGATGCAGTTTAGTTTTTGAGCTCGAGAGATTTTTAGGAGTTCGATTGAGTCTGTTGCATGGTTTTGCATGCACCAAGTGATGAATATGTTATAGTTTTTAGTGTTGAAGAGACGCTGGGACTTTATATTCTGTTCAAACTCTCTGCTGTTTTACTCTGCACAGCACCAGCAGGTAGGTTTCTTCATGCATTCCTGTTTTATTTACATATACTGTTGCCTTACAGTGCAATACAAAATGGATTTACTGATGCTCAAGTTGAAGTTGTGAATTTCTCAGCACACATCACATAATGTATTTATGACTGTCGGCAGCTATCTGCCCTATTTGTAAGCTTGCAAATTGCTGATTTGCCTTGAAAATGAGACTTTGTAAAGATGAAACACATTCTTCCTCTGACAAACAGAACGTGGATTCATTAGCAATAAAAAGCACTCACAGACTTCTTCTTCTTCTATGACCAATGGCTAATGTAAGCAAACATGAGATACAGCTGTAACTGATTTAGTTTGCTGCTCTACTTATGTTACTGTTACAATACATTCTACATGTTATCAGTAAAAGTTATGGTCTCACTTCAACACTAAGTAATGGCAAACATTTTATTAAAGCTCAGTAGTTTACATCAGCTGCAAACAAACAAAGAAATGTGTCGACAGGATCAGTTGCAAAAATGTCGATGCGCATCAGGCCATGCTCGATACA